>NW_027555514.1:58115534-58273034 GCF_003287225.1 Phascolarctos cinereus | reverse complement strand
AACTTATTGAACTGAATTTCTGTTGAATGCACCACCATTCTTCCAGATAGCCCCAATCAATATCCCAGAGTCATCCTTAACTCTTAATACGTTATCACCCCCATCTGTCCCTTCCCACTCAATATCAATTAGGCAACTCATGTGACCAGTAACCTGGTACATGCATTCGTCTGGGTATTGCAATGGAATCAGAAATTGTATGCCTGATTTAGCCCTATCCTTGCTCCAATTAATCCTCCATATAGCTATCTAATTAATATTCCTAATACACAAGTCAGATCATATTACTTCCCTGATAAAAAAAAAATCTTCATTTTCTCTTTATTGCGTCTAGGATAAAATACAACTTCCTCATGGAATTGGCCTCCCACATTTCTTTCTAGAATCATTCATATCATTCACTCCTGATGAACTTTACTATTGAACCAAAGCAGTCTATTAACTGTTGCCTGAACTCAACATTCAGGTTTCCAGATATGACTGTCTTTATATAGGCTGTTGTTATTCATGTCTGGTGTTTAATGTTGGTAGTACTTTTTTTTTTATAAATTTGATAGAATTTTCCTGTGAATCAGGAAATTATTTCTATGGTAGATAATTTACAAGTAGTTCTATTTTTTTTGAGATTGAATTTTAAAAATTCTCTAGTTGGTCTTTTATGAGTTTAAGTATTCAGTAATTTAAAAAGATATTCCTTTCTTTTGTACTCTCAATTTTATTAGCATGTATCTGTGTATATTTTGATAAATCTTTTATATTTCTTCTGGCTTTGTTGTGATTTTATACTGTTCATTTGCTATTTTGTTGATTTGATTTTCTGCCCTTTAAAAATCAGTTAAGTAAAGGTTTATCAATTTTATTGTTCTTTCTAAATATATAACTTTTAGTTTTGTGTATCATTTCTAGTTTTGGGCTTCCAGTTTATCTATTTTTACTCTAATTTTAATATCTTCTTTAAAAATGCATCTTCAGCTAATTTTATCTTTTTCTGTTTTGTTAATGTATATTTGAAGGGATATGTTTTTTTTTCCCCTAAGGATTACTTTAGCTGAATCCCAGAAATTTGTCTGCGTTGTTTTTATCATTATCGCTTTGTTTCGAATAATTATTGTTTCAATGCTTTGTTTTTTGATCTATTCATTATTTAGGATTTCACTGTCAGGTCTCCTTTCTTGTCTTTTGTTTGTGCTCCTTGAACTGATTACTATTTTTATTGCTATGATGTATATAGAAAATGCTTATTATTTCTGCCTTTTTATATTTGCAATATCTGTGCCCTAATACATAGTCAATTTTTGTAAAAATTCCACATGATGCTGAGAAATATGTTCATTCTTCAGCAGTTCCATTTACAAGATGCCATAAGTCTTTTAGCTCTAGTTTCTGCAGCAATTTATTCAATTCAGTATTTTTTATTTTGTTTATATTCCTGTTAAACTTATTCAAAATGGAGAGATGCATTGAAACCTCCTGCCATTATTAAATAACTCTCAATAACACATTGTAAAGTTCAGTTAATTATTTGATTATGAGTTTAAATGCTAATTAATTTGGATTATATAATTTTAATATTGATATTGATTTTCTGTCTTTTTAACATAATATAACTTCCTTTTTTTCTCTTTATTTTGTTACGATTATTCGTTTTTGTTTTGTCTGATACCATGATTACAATGCTTTCTTTGTTGGAATCACCTGATACATAGCAAATTTTGTTTAAGCTAGTCATTTTTATTTTGTGTTTGTCTTTGTTTTTAAGTTTGTTTTTTTTTGTAAGCAACCAATTATGCATTTTTTCTCATTCAGTCTGTCACTCTTTTTCTTTTTTATTAGAACTTTAATTCATTCACATTTTAAGTTATTGGAATTAGGTTTTTATTGTTCTCTTTTTTTTGGTCTCTGGTCTTCTTTACTGTTGTGACTTTTAGACATGTCAGTTCCTGCAAGTGATAGAGAAGGCAGAAGTATTGTCTCATGGTAGGACTTTTTCTGTGTCCCTAATTGCATGGTTTATTACTATCCTTTGCTTTCCCCAGTGATATTTTCTTTTTTTCCGATTTGCTATGAAATCCCTCCCATTCTTCTGGGTGTTAGTTGCTCAAGGAGATCTGATCCCTCTTTTTCTGAAGCAGATTGGGTAGTTTCTCAGTGTATCAAATCCCTGTAAATTATGCTTATTATAACATTCTTTCCTCCCTTTAGAAAATCTCTTTCCCCACAGGAACTTTCTTCAGTAGACCTTCCTCCTATCACTAAAACAGGATTGCTGCCTTTTTGTGTCCTTCCCTTGCCTACCCCTTTCATACCCTTTCATCTCTTCCACTTCATTATTGACTTCATTCTCTTGTAGTCCCTGTTCTTCTGGAGGGACTCTGGTGTTATTTTCTCTTCTTTTTCAAGCTTTGCCTTGATTAGGATACATCGTGTATCTTCCCCTATTTTCTGCATTATGTCTCCCTTTTTGCACACTCTTATCCCGCAGTTTAGTGCTGCATAAAAACATTCACCTGTAGGGAACATTGTGAGGGTTAGTCCATGATATTTCTGGCCTTTTTCTCCACGGTCACTTCCTCTATCCTCATTTTGACTCCTGCCTTCACCCTTGTCTTGTACACTCTTAGAAAGAAATCTCTGAATGGTGTCTGTTGTCATTTTCTTGTTGTTGTTGCTTTGGTTGTTGTCCTATGCAAGTCTTTAAAAAAATCTCCTTTGTTCCTTATACAATTTATTTCATCATGCATTCCTCTGTGGTTGCTAGGTTTGTTTGCATTTCTTGCGTTTCTATTGTCTGTGGTGTTTGAAAAGCAAATAATCTTCTCAGGTTTGATTTTATTTGTAGGATGCTTCAAATGCCTCTTTTTGTTGAATGTCCAATTCTTTTCACTAATGGTTAGGGTCAGATTTACAAGGTACGTCACCTTGAATTGCATCTTGTGCTCCTTTCTTCCTTAGAACACATTCCTTTTCCTCTTGTGGTATCTTATGGATGATCAATATTGTTGTGTTATTCCAATTTCCTTTTCTTTATATATGATGGTCTTTTTCTTGGTCATTTGTAGAATTTATTGTTTGCCATTGATATTGTTATGTAATTACTGCGTGTCTTGGGACTTGCAGTATAGTTTTTGCCTTTTTTCTGGGAGTTAATCTTTAGAGTTTTTCCATTGGCACTTTGTTTTCTGCCTTCAGAAGTTCTGGGAAGTTTATTTGTGTTTTTTCTTGCATTATAGTGTTTAGATTTTTTGACTTGTCATGTTCTTCTGGGAGACTGATAATGCTTGAATTGTCTCTATGCATCCTGTCATTGAGTCAATATTTTGCTTGTATACAGATCATATTTTCTTTTAATGTTTTCACTTTTAGCTTCTTCCATAATTTTCCTTTCTTTCTGAGTTTTTTTTTTGTTACTAATCAGTTGTACTCTCTTTTGTTTCAGTTTGCCATTGAGGATTCAAGTTTCTATATTCTAGCAATATTCCTGGTGTGGAAACCATGCATTCCTCTTTCACAATTCTCATTCTCTTTCAAACTATTCAGGGACATCTTACTCTGTTTCCACAATCCGTTGAGAATGCACAGTGTCTTCTGCCTTATCAATGTACATTCATTTCCCTTTGCCTTGAAATATTTATTCTTAGGTATTTGAACTCATTTAGCAGATCAGAGGCCATATTCCCTTCCATTATTAATATCCTTCCTAATGGTCTGTATGTTTTTGCTCAAGACTTCAACTGAATTTTCTTTCTCCTGATATCTTTGGCAATTTCAGTCTCTTTTCCTTGTATTCCCCAATTACTCACTTTATAAGTACTTTCCTTTTGGTGGTGGTTTCTCAGGACCTAGGTCTCAAAGCTGTCTCAACATTCTTCCATGTTGGATGATTCTCACTTCATCAGCCTTGGTTTCTGCCTTAAGTGACTTCTGAAGAGACAGAATTATTGATTGCTGGAGGCCAGTCTCTTTTTTTAGAGGCTAAATAGCTGTCCAAAGCAGAGAAAGCTTCTTTTTTTTGGATTTTAAGTGTCATAGGAAGTGGGAGGTGGAGTTGATTATTATTGGAAGTCTGTGGGCTGGCTAGAGCATAGAGGTGGGTAGAGGAGGAGGTGCAGAGTGAGCATGTTAGGGATTAGAGATTGCCTTCTCTGCTTTTAGTTCAACATGTTGTTATCTCCTTAGGATTCCTGGTATCTTAAGTCATAGAAACAAATGAAATTGCTTTGCTTCTTGTACATAATTTCCATTTTAGAGAAATTTGAGAGAGACTGAGGATCAGAGAAAGTGTTTAGCCCCCATCTTATTGGTCTCATAACCCTGTATATATTTCTTGTTTATATGTACTCATTTGTATATTACCTCCTCTGATTATATTGTGTGAGCTCTTTGAGGACAAGGACTGATCTTTTTCTTTTCTTTCTATCCCTAACACTTCATACAGTACCTGGCACACTGTAGGCCTTTAACAAATGCTAATTGACTTGTTGATTTGACTTGACTCGGAAAGATAGATTAGAACCAGATGTCTTAAGGGACATCACTTTGACAGTTGAGTGGAGGATGGACTGTAGAGATGAGATAGGGAGAGCAGTTAGGAGGCCATCACAGTAAATAAATGAGAGATTGTCATCTCTCACCTGATGAGGACCTCAGGTGATGTGGCTATATGAATAGAAAGAAATCAGATACGAGAAATATGGTATAAGTAGAAAGAGATACATGTGACAACCAATTGAATATGTAGGGTGAGTGTGAGCAAGGAGTCAATGATTATGTTTAGAATACAAATTTGGAGGCCTGAAAGATTGCTGGTGCCATCATCTCTGTAACTTTACCAGTATTCTGATACTGATACTCTCTGCTTCTCTACTTAGTTCTATGATACTTTCCTACTGTTCCCTGTATTAGCTAACCCTTTGACCTGTTGCCTCGCTGTCTGTCAAGGTTCTCTTATTTAGCTGGATTTCTGATCCTAATCATTCTTTGTCTGGCCTCTCCTTTTGCTACCAAATCCTGTCATGACAGTTATACTACCAAGGAGTAATTAACCAATAAGTAACCAATTAACCTGTTTAATCTAGGAAGATAACAACCTATTGCTAAGTGTTTTAGGGAAGAGAATGGCAAAAGTTGCTTATGGGAAGGATCAGTTATTACTAATTGTCTGTCATAGATAATACAACAACAATTATAGTCCAATTTGGATGAACATTTTTCCCTCCACAAGTTGCAGGGTAGGGAAAGAAAAAAGGCAAACCCAAGAGATCTACCCATGAGATTACCCATCATAAACTTGAATTGCTTTAGAAAACTGGCCAATGTCATCACTAGAGTGGAATAAGTAGGCCTTTGCCCAAGGGGACTGTTGTATCAGTGTGTACTTCCTCCATTCTGCTATTCTGATGTATCATTGAGGACTAGTATAGGTATTGTGACTGCTACTCTTCCCCCATTTTGGTATGCTACCCTCAGAGTTCCATAGTCGCGTCTTCCCAGACTCCCCTTTCCAGCACTCCCCTTCAAACTCCCACCCCATGACATCTTACTCTCAAATTCCGTTAGAATTTGAGGGCAGATCAGTCTGGGCAGGGGGCAGTGTGGGCCATTTTCTCTGGGGGAGTCCTTCCTCATTTCTGAGCACTACTTCACTCAAGATAGATAGTTTTCTCTGCCAAACCAATGCCTTCCCTCTTCTCCACCCCAGCTCTATTTGCCCTGGGAAGAAGAGGGCTCTGGTCCTGGTACCCTGATTTCATGTCTCTCCATTTCTTATTCCCTCCACATTACTGTTTGTCTAGCTAAAGATACCATTATCACACTGTTAATTTCCCTCCTGAGGCTCTCCCTGGTTCAGACTTCTATTCATGGACTTCCAGGTGCCATATCAACTGATTTCCTCTTTCCTGGCTTTGCTGTTTTGTCCAACATGATCATTTCTACCTTTGCCTCATCTCCACCTTTACACTAGCAGCCTTCACACCCTGGAGGTATTTCCACCCCTCTGGCCACCTCTTTTGATTATTGAACTCCTCCCCAGAACCTCCATTTGAGGAAGTGTCCAGGTCTGCATGTTCATTTCTCTCCTGGCTCTGCTTCTGAATCTCTGGACATTTTTCCAACAAACCATTAGCATTAGCTACCTTTTGTGTGTTATCTTCCCCCATTAAAATGTAGGCTCCCTGATTGTAGGGTCTACCTTTTTTTACTGTAGGAATTTATATCCTCAGTACTTAGCACAGTGCCTAGCACATAGTAAGTTCTTAATGCGTGCTCTATCTATCTATCTATCTATCTATCTATCTATCTATCTATCTATCTATCTATCTATCTATCTATCTGTCTGTCTGTCTATCACATCTCCTACATTTGACCCTTTATCTCTCCTCACACCATTACTACCTGAATACTACAGCTAGTAACCATGTCCTAATCAGCTTACCTCACCCATCAGTCAAACTGTGCTTTCCTCAACTTTCAAAATGCAGTTCAAGATAATTATCCTTTCAGAAACTTTTCCTGAAAAAAAATAAAACCACTAGCTGTCTGTCCTCATTTCCCTAAAGCACAGTGCATGTGGTTAACATAATAATTATATCATGTGTAGACAGATATAATTTATGTGTTTCCCCGTTGTCTCCTCACTAAATCTTATCTTCCCCAAGGGCAGGGACCACCTCTGGCCTAAACTCAATAAAATTCATAGTGCTTTAGATCAGAACCACAGAGCTCTGAGTCCTTAAATACCAGGACTTGTTAGTAGCTGACAAAAGCTGAGGACTACGCTGAGAGGCTCTTTTTTTTTATTGTTTTCTTTTTTCCTTAAATAAAGAAAGCATGGGGCTATGCATCCACAGGGTCCAGGGAGAGACCTGAGTGTCTAGATTCCTGGTGGATTCTAATTCAGTTCAGTAAACAACCATTGGGAGGTGGTGAGGCATACTGCATAGAAGACTGGCCTTGGATTCAGGAAGGATTCAAGTCCTATCTCTGATGGGTTTGTTGCTTTGTTGACTTCGAGCAAGCTTTAACCTCTCAGTGCCCCAGGCAGCTCTCCAAGGTTAGAAAATGAGAGGGTTGGAGCTTGTGATAGAAGCCTTAGAGTCAAGGAGACTTAGGTTTATAAGTCTGGCCTCTGGTACATATTGGTTATGTGACCTTGAGCAATGAATCTATATTAAGCGCCTAATATGTGCTGGACACTAAATGCTGGGGATGTAAAAGGCGACAAAAGACAGTCTCTACTCTCAAGGAGCTTACATTCTAATGGGGGAGACAACATGCAAATAAGTATATACAAAGCAAGATATATACAGGATAAATAAGAAATAACAGAGGGAGCAAACCATTAACCTCTTATGCCAGTGATGTCAAACAAATAAAAATGAGGGCCACTAAACCATACAGAAGGATCTCAGTGGATTGCATATTGGCTTAGAAAACCACAATTAACATTATCTATGTTTTATTGTATTTTCATTTATTGTGTTTAATGTTTCACAATTACATTTTAATCTGACTCCTGTTACTCAGGGATATTGTGTGCGGTATGAGACCAGGAGGCTGAATGTTTGACATTCCTGTCTTAGATAACTGTAAGGCCACAAGTTGGGGTGATGGTGTGGGGAGGGTTATTGGATAGAAGGCCAACTTCAGAATCAGAAAGGCTTGGGTTCAGGTTCTGTCTCTGATGCATCCTGATACTGTGACCATGTACAAGCAACTTACCCTCAGTGCCCCAGGCAGCTTTCTAAAACTTTAGGTCATAGAATAGTTGATCTATATTGATAGAGGGATTTCCCTTACATGGGAGTTCCTTACACCAGTGAAACCACAGGTCTGGACCAAAGAACCACAAAACATTAAGTGCCTACAATGCATTTAAGACTGTTTCCCTTTGTCCAGAATAGTAGTAGCTAAGTCCTTCTGACAGTCAGCAGGCCAGCAGGCCATTCTGGTACCCTGAATTGTTGTTTCAGTGAACAGTCTTTCCAACAATTATTTGGAAGCAAACAGGTCTTGGAAGTAAATTTGATTTCCTTCTGCTTTGACTAACACTCACACCCCATAAAAGAACACTTGATCCTTTTGCAGCCCTGAAATATGTACCAAAACCCTCCTTAGTCAGATTCAAGCCCTGGGACTAATCCCCCAGCCACTACATGATACTTCCCCTTCAACCTCTCTCCACCCCGCAGCCTGGAGTAGCTGCTTGACTTGCCACATCTCATCGCCTGGGAAAGGAGCCTGGATTTCTCAAGAAGCCATTCCTTTTGGGGACATCACTTAGAACTGATCCTTGTCCCACAAAAGTGAAAGCCATGACCTTTGAACCAAGAGGGTTCTTGTGACTGAAAACAGCTAACCTAATCAACATTCATTTACCCTGAAATCATTTCAGACCTTTGAAAACAAGAATATTTTTGTCGAACTCTGCCATTTGGAAGGGACATTTACCAAGAGGGTGGTGCTACTTAGCAGACAGCATCATGACAAATAAGTGAAGACTCGCTGTATTAACAAATTCCTTGGTGTGTGTACATTGATATGTTTCCCTTGGAATTCTCCAGATGTCTTTCTTAAACTGCAAAACCAGCCCTTAAAATTATTAGGAGCAGCTGTACAAAATTTAAGCAAGATTATAGTCATTAATTTTTCTTTCTTCAATGTATTTATGGCCTTTCCCAAACATTAAAGAAAAAAAAATGTGGATTTGAACTCTGGTTCCACAGTAGGAGTCAAGTTCATAATTAGAGTGTGTACTTTGCACAGCCTGGGTCATTCAAGTTTACCACTTCCTACTGTATTTCCTTTAAGGTTTATGAAAATGATAAATTTCAGGGAATAACTGAGTCCATTAAGGTTCATTTTCTTTTAATACTCCAATCCCCTGGGGAGGCCATTATGGTAATTATTTCTTGAATAATTGCCCAGTGTTTAAGTTTTGCTATCTTTGCGCCTACAAAGCTATTCTACACATTCTCTCTCTCTTTCTCTCTCTCTCCCTCCCTGCCTCTTTTACAAGGAAAAAAAAGTAGCTGGGAACTTTATGACATTTGTTTCAAATTTGTTTTTCTTGACTTTGTAATTATGTTCCTTGCCTTCTTATCTATCTCCTAAAGAAATGGTAACTGTGTTTGGCATTAACTAGGCTAGTTAAGATTTTATACTCTGAAATTAAATTTCTCATCAATTATCTTTTTATAGGCTATAAATCCAGGCTCTATGGTTTGTCTGGATACTTAGTTTTTGTCTTTGGATCAATTGTTTTGCCCTTCTGGTCTTTATAAGAGGGAGAAGAGAATCAAATTTGCAGTGTCCAGGACTGGCCACATTCTTTCTAGGAAGAGTTTGGGTCCATCAGAAACCTCAGAAACTTAATCTTTGCTTAGTCAGTTTGGGATCTGCACCCTGTCCGTCCTTTAGTTGAGTCTTGACCATCTGAGGGATTTCCAAATATTCTTCCCCATCACTGACAGGACAGCAGATATGTGTCATTTGGTTCAATTTCTTTAGTCTTAGGCTTTACTGTTTGGAGGTAAATTGGAATTTCTCTGGGTTGCCATTTTATTTCCTTCCACAAAGGGGGCAAGACTGAAATAGCCACTATTCTCTCTGCCTCCTTAAATATTTAAGAGATGGATTGGGAAAATAATTTTTCCCTTAGAACATTAGATGCTACTAATTATACATTCATGTTAAAGTTCCTTTTACTAACTGGGTAGAAGAATCATAGTATGGGGTTTAGACTAGGAACCACAGAGACCTCAGTACTAAACTTGTCTCTGACACTTCCCACCTGGTTAAGGCACTTGACATTTTGAGCCAGTTTCCTTGTATGCAGAATGGGGATAATAATATCTAGCTCCCAGCGTTGTTGTGAGATCACAGGAGATCATATATGGAATGCTGAAATATGTGTTTGTATGTCTATTTCTATCTCGTGTGTGTGTGTGCCTTTTTTCACAGATACACATATATTATATATATGTATGTGTGTATATATACATGTATATAGACTTTTCCACATATATGTATATATTTTTGCACAGATACATATGTATATACACATGTATATAATGTGTATCTTTTCCACAGATGTTTTGTATATATATGGCTTTTCATATATGTATGCATGTACATGTTTTGACACACATATATATATTCTATTCTATGTGTATACACACATATATCATACATATGAACATATATTATTTCTTTGTGAAAGCATGTCCTTTTAAATTACCCATCTGGCAAATATTTGAAGTGACACTGGATGGTAGATTAAGCAGGAAAGACAGAGTATTCACATAAACAAACTTTTATTACAATCCGCGAAGGACTTGGCGAAAGAATCTCCACATGGCTATGAACATGACAGTGGCTATTTAATTTTAGCTATGATAAATAGATAATAGATACTGTGTTGATATAGACAAAATGATTGCACTTTTGTTTGCTTTTTGTTTAGAATAATACATAATATTAGAGTCTATTGGTACTTGCTTCCTAACATATTCATTTCCTGTGGAACAGAAGAACGATTTCCATCAGTCTGGAGGATATGAGAATTCTTAGTCCAACTTGTATTGGGAAGTAATCAGATCTCATTGTCTTTTTCTCCTGCCCCATCATAGTTAATTGATAAAGCAGACCCCTTTAGATGTGTTTTGATACACTGCTTCATGATATAGCAGAATTGAAGAATGCAGGACTGGGAAACCTGGGACCTCCATTGGTTCCATCTGGAAATGTGACCTTGGGTAAAGTATTTAACCTTTGAACTTCATTGTCTTCACCTGTGAAAATAAGCATTCTCTAAGGGGATGGTACAGGATAAAAAGCACTGACCAAAGTTGGAGGACCTTGGTTTAAATTCTACCTCCCATACTTACTACCTCTATGAACTTGCCTCTTTTTTTCCTTTCTAAGAACAAAGTCATTTGAATTAAATGATATCTCAGCCAACTGTGGCTCTAAAAGTAGATGATTCCATAATCTATGCAGATTATTCACATGACTAATTCTAGACCAATATATGACATAGTTTATCAAGAAATCTCCATGATCTTCCTAAAAAAATGGGTGGGAGGAGGTTGAGAGCCTAACTCAGGTCTCCACTCAATTTGGCCATTAAGAAATAGTTGCTAATTTTGAAAAAAGCAATTGAAGTTGGATGATAAAGTCAGAAGCCTCATGTCAGAGAGAGTTGGGGTGATATTGGGGACAATGCTGGAGAACATAGGGCAGGATATAATTAGGAGTTCATACAGAGGAACAGATCTTAGTAAGAAGGGCTACCTCTTTATTAGCACTTTTGTTGTTTAGTCCTTTTTCAGTCACATATGACTCTTTGTGATCCCATTTTGGGGGTTTCTCAGCAAAGACACTGGAGAATTGCCATTTCCTTCTCCATCTCATTTTACAGATGAGGAAACTGAGGCAAACAGAATTAAGTGAACTGCCTAGGGTCACACAGCTAGTAAGTGTCTGAGATTGGATTTGAACTCAGGAAGAGGAGTCTTCCTGATTCCAGTCTTGGTACTCTATCTACTGTATCACTGAGCTGTCCACTATCAGATTCTAGAATGAAAGAAAAGATGGTGGGGAAGGATATCAAAGGGACATTAGATGAGAAGGAGGGAAGGAACTCTTTGTTAATGGTTTCTATTTTTTTTGGGTGAAGTATGAGGCTAGGTCCTGAGAGGGTAGAGGGAGAGGGTGCTGTGGGAAGCTTGAAGAGAAATGAGAAGGTCTGGAATAGCCAGCATGGTGAGATAAAGAATCAACTAAGGAGATATAGGATGACCTTGCTGCAATGAGAGTCCAGTTGAGATAACCTAAATTTGTGATGGACCAAAAGAGTAGGGATTCATGACTTTCTCCACTTCTATTTAGCAGCAGGTGAGTAGGGGTGGAGGAGGTGAGTAGTAGGAATTATCTAGATGTGGGTATGGCAAAGAATGTGGCCCAGAGTATAAGTGATTCAGGAGCAGATGAGAGTGTAGAATTGAAGTGGTTCTCCAAAAGAGGTCATTGCTGGGAAAAGAGAAGGATATAGCCAGTATAGGGATGATGATCTGGGAAAGCACCAAGGACAAAATTCAAGATCTTCACCACAACCTCCAAAGGCATTGTAAGGTATAAGGACAGATGGAATGACAAAAGATTATGATCAGATAAAGAAATTTTGCAACTGTGAACATGGCAATGGAACATTTGTGGGTGTTTGCTGGGATTAAGGGAACAAGGATGATCCCCTTGGAAGATGAGTAGATTGGATAACTAGGAAGTTAGCATACTTGAAGAAACATGCTAAATTCCCCATCATATGAGAACAGTGGTTGGAGCAGAGAGGAAGGCTGTGAGCCAGGCATTAAAATCACTTGGGAATTGGGCAAAATGTTGTGTGGTGCATGATGGCCACCAAGGCTGTGGATTGGGTGATAGCTTTGGATAGCATGAAGCTCAAAAGAGGAGCATCCACTGAGTGATGGTGGTAGAGAGTCTAGAAATGTCAAGAACAGCAAAGAATATTCTCAGTCCTCCACTATGACTACTAAATAAGGGATATGGGAGAAATTTCAGCCAGGCCTAGAAAAAATTTTTCCTACCACCTTTCTCTATTAAAACAAACAGACAATCCCCAGTGAAAACCCAAACACTTGTATCATTCAGTCAGATTCCATCATGGACTGTATATATCTTTGTGTATCTTCCTTTGTTTAGGTTTAAAATTAGTTCTTTACAAGAACGCTGAAAAAAGCACATGAAGTGCCTACTATGTGCCAGGCCCTGTGCTAAGTACTTAACAAGTATTCCCTTTTAGGGGAGGAAGATGAGGAGACATTGCAGAAACTGAAAGAAACAGGTATCACAACCAGCTTTCCATTCTATTTCTGAATAGGTCAAATTTCAGAATTGTTGCTTCCCCCATTAAATTGGCTTCTCCCTTCCTGGTGCACATCCATTTCAGTCCCCGTCTGAAGAATTCATCAAGGCAATGGCAGGGGTATAATTGCCAGTCTTGAGAAGCGTGGCCCACTAGTTTTAGATTACAGTGGCTTTATTGGTGAAACTCATGAGACAGTTTCAGCTTTTGGCTTTTGATGTAACATATGTGGTTCCACATACCAAAAATGGCTTCAGTATAAAGGAAGAAAGCCCATGTGGTCCACTTTGTACTGCATAGCAAGTTTTAGAATATTAAAATAAATTAGGAGAATGTTGAGGTCATTTCTAAATTTCCAGAGGCAGGTAATTTCTTTCTGACTCTTTTTCATCGGAAGTTGAAAGTCCAAGAGTTGCCTGAGGCTGTGAATGGGAATAGCCTAAATGGATTCATTTTAGACTAAAGTGATAAATACAAGAGATAGAAAGGGCTAAATGAGGGTTGCCTTATAATTTCTCAACACGGACAATTTCCCAGTTCTGCTGTGCTCAGACAATCAGTCAAGAAGAATTTATTAAGCACATAATGTGCCAGGCACAGTGTTAAGTGTTTGGGATACAAGGAAAGGCAAAAACACAATCTTTACTCTCAAGGTGAGGTCTGACTAGGTAACAGCATTTCAGTATTGGAAAGAATCTTAGTGGTAATGGAATTCAAACAATATTATTATTGTTGTTCACTGTTCAGTCATGTCCAACTCTTGTGACCTCATTTAGGGTTTTCTTGTTAAAATAGTGGAATGGTTTGCCATTTCCTTCTCTAGCTCATATTACAGATGAAGAAACTGAGGCAAACAGGGTTAAGTGACTTGTGCAGCTATTCAATGTGTGAGGACAGATTTGAACTCAGGAAGATGAATCTTCTTGGCTCCAAGCCCGACATTCTATCCACTGAGCTACCTAGTTGCCCTGCATAAACAGAAATTCTCTCCACTACATACCTGCAAAATGTTCATCCTGTCTCTGCTGGAAAAATTCCAGTGATGGGGAACTCACTACCTTTTAAGACAGCCCCTCCTATTTTTGTACAGTTCTGTCCTCTGAGGCAAACCAAAATAAATCTAATGCCTCTTTATCTTGAGAGGCAGCATGGTATAGAGTAGAGAGAGTCAGCCTTGGAGCCCAGAAAATTCCTTAGGGTTTTAGGAAACTGTCTATAAACTGATCTGGGTTGCTGGTGGGAATTTTCCCACCCAGGGGTCCCTGCAGAGAGATACTACCTTGGTAGCAATGAAATCATACATCCAGCCTCTCTTCCATGTCATAACCCTTCAAATATTTGAAGTTAGTCATTGTGTCCTTTGTAAATCTTGCCTACAAGCTAAACATCCACAATTTTCAGAATAATAATAATAGCATTTTTCATTTGCAATGCATTTTACATATTACCTCATGTGATCCCCATAGCAACCCTGTGAGGCAGGTATTATCATTATTTCCATTTTGTAGATGAAGAAACTGATGTTCAGAGGTTAAATGTTTTTTTCCCCAGAGTCACACAGCTACTAAGTTATCTGAGACAAGATTTGAACTCAGATCTTCACATTGCATCACCTTGCTATGTCTTAAGGGCATTATAGAATCTTTGAATTGGAAGACACCTCAGAGACCAGCCTGATTCTGAAGATGAATCCCTACCATCTTATCTTTCCACATAGTCATCCAGCCTCCCCTTGAAGACCTCTGATGAGGGATGACCCATTACTGTCTGAAGCATCCATTCTCCTTTTGGTTAGTTCTAACAGGAAGTTTGTCCTGACATCAAGCCTAACCCTGCATCTCTATAGCCTCTCGCCTCTCCCCATAGTGCTGCCTTCCTGAGCCAAGCAGAGTGAGTCCCACTCAGCAGGGAATCCCTGTCCATGGTGCCTTTTACATTCTCCTCTGACCCTTATCTATTGATCCGACAGCATAGAGGATTTCTATCATCATTCCTTGAGGCAGAAACAGTAGCTTCCTCTTTGGAGGGCCCAACTCTCTTCTTTCTAACAAAAGAATCATAATTATATATCTCTCCAATCAACAAATCAAGAAGTACTTATTAAACCCTTATGTTAGTCCAGGCACTATGCAAAGCACTGGGGAATATGAAGACAAATATGAAAGCAGTCCCTACCCTCAAGGGGCTTATATTTTAAGGGAAGACAGGATGTAGATATGTTAGTGGGTTGGTAGTTGTCCTTTGTTCTCGAACAGGACATGTTACACCCACTATGTCAGAGTCAAATTATCATGTGTCCAACTGTGACTGATCAGACCAATATGAGTTCAGAATGCTCTACCACAGGTCAGGTAGAAATAGTCCATGTGAACATTTTGGGGGGATTCTCTAAATTTGCACACCTCAAGTTTCTCTTGAGCTACTTCAATTCTGCTTTGCTCATAGAGAACAGCTCCTTCTCTGATGAATGCACACTAGGCTGAGTGGTCCTATGCGGGTGTCTCCCATGTCACACAATCAATTGCGAAGTTCTTAGGAGAGACTTTGAGAGTGTCCTTGTATCACTTTTTCTGACCACCATGTGAGTACTTGCCTTGTGTGAGTTCTCCATAAAACAGTCTTTTGGGCAAGCATAGGTTTTGCATTCAAACAATGTGGCCAGCCCATCAGAGTTGCGTACTCTGCATTAGAGTTTGAATGCTTGGCAGTTTAGTTTGAGAAAGGACCTCAGTGTCTGATATCTTTTGCCAGGTGATCTTCAGAATCTTCCTAAGACAATTCAAATGGAAGTGATTCAGTTTCCTGGAATGGCACTGATATACTGTCCAGGTTTTACAGATATACAACAATGAGGTCAGCACAATGGCTCTATAGACAATTAGTCTAACACCTCTTCTCTCCCACACTTTCCTTTGAAGCCTCCCAAAGGCTGAGGTAGCTCTGGCAATGCCTTTGTCAACCTAATTATCAATGAGTAAACCCTGGAAAATATACTGCCAAGGTAAGTGAACTTATCCACATTATTCAAAACTTCTTCATTTTCTGTAACTGATGGTTCTGGCTTATGGAGCACTTGTGTTTTCTTGGTATTAATTGTTAGGCCAAAATTAGCACAAGCAGAAGAGAATCAATCCATACTTAGTTGCATCCCAGCTTTAGAGGCTGCAATGTGTGCACAATCTTCTGAGAACAAAAAATCATGCACCAACACTCCCTCCACTTTAGTCTTAGCTTGCAGCCTTTTCAAGTTGAAGAATTTACCACCAGTGCGGTAGATGACCTTGATGCTGTGTTCCTCCTTACTGAAGGTGTTTGACCACATGGCTGAGAACATCATGCTAAAAAGCATGGAAGCAAGCACACAGCATTGTTTCACTCCATTGGTGACTGGGAAAGTGCAAGAGCATCTTCCATTATCCAGAACCCTTGCACTCATGCCACTTGAAATTGGCATACAATGCTGATGAACTTCTCTGGTCAAGCACATTTTGACCTAATTTTCCGTAAGTCCTCATGACTGATAGTATCAAAGGCCTTGGTCAGATTGACAAGTGTTGTGTACAGACTTCTGTTCTGCTCGTGACTTTTCTCCTGGAGTTGTCAGGCAGCAAACACCACATCGACCATTCCTTGGCCCTTTCTGAAGCCACACTGGCTCTCAGGTAGATGACCATTTTCCAGGTGAAGGATCAGCCTTTTAAGGAGGACTCTGGCAAGAATCTTGCAGCAATTATTAAGAGAGAAACCCCTCTGTAATTGTCATAGGACAATATATTTCCTTTACTTTCATAGAGAAGGACAATGGAGGTGTCCTTGAACTCCTAGGAGATAATCTCCTTTTGCCATATAACCTGGAAAATTTCAATCAGGTTTTGTATGAGCAACAGACCCCACATCTTGTAAATCTCAACTGGAATAGAATCAGCACCAGGTGCTTTGCCACAGGAAAGGAGCCTGATAGAATTCAGAACCTCTCCTTCAGTTGGAAGTTCATCTAGAGAGGGATTGACTTCAGGCTGAGGTATGCAGTCAGTGGCTTCAGCATTGGTTGATGATGGGCTGTTGAGAACACTATGGAAGCGTTCAGCCCATCTCTCTAGGACCATGTTCTTATCACTAATACATGTGGCTTTAGTTTGCTTAGTTGCATCCCAGCTTCAGAGGCTGCAATGTGTGCACAGTCTTCTGAGAACAAAAAATCATGCACCGACACTCCCTCCACTTTAGTCTTAGCACTGAGTAGTTAAGATGCACTGTAGGTCTTTGGCCTATGAATAGCTTTCAGAGCACTGTAAAAGTGCTTTGGATTGTTACTATCAGGATAAAACTAAATTTCATCTGCCTTCTTACTGAGACAAGAATCCTGCATCTCTCTAAGCCTCATTTGTACTTCTTTTTTTTTTTTCCTTTTTTCCTTTTCTTTTTCTTTTCCTTTTTTTTTTTTTTTGGTGAGGCAATTAGGGTTAAGTGACTTGCCTAGGGTCACACAGCTAGTGTCAAGTGTCTGAGACCAGATTTGAACTCAGGTCCTCCTGACTCCAGAGCTGGTAGTCTATCCACTGTGTCACCTAGCTGCCCCTGCACTTTGCATTTGACAGAATTAAATGCTGCCTTCTTAGAGATGGATGAACCATCCTGCTGGTAAACCCTGTGGAGCTTTCATTTTTCATTTAGTAGCTTCTGAATTTCCCCATCATCTTTGTCAAAACAGTCTTGATGTTTGTGAGTATTCTGACCCAGATAAGTAAATGACCATATCTCTGAAAGCTGCCCACTCCTTTCTGGCTCCACTGTTGCCAGCTGTGTGTTGGCTCAACTTTCCCTCCAAGTTAGCAATAAACTGTTCCTGCTCAGAGAAGCACTCTAGTATTTTAACATTAATTCTTCCGGTAGTCATCTTGCCTTGGGTCTGCCATTTTTGGTGAATGTGAATATTTAACTTGGAGAAGATAAGTCTATGATCAGTTCATCATTCTGCCCACACATTGCCTTCATTACTCTCCCATCCTCTCCGTCTCTTTTCCTTACAAATGCCTACGTGTTTGCTGTGACAGTGCGTCCATTGCGTTAAGATAAATGGAAGACAATGTTGGTGATGAGAAGGTGATGAAATACACAAGTCTTCAGTAGTAAGTGACCATTGTTGCTGTTTCCAGCTCCATTTCTCCCAAGGACTTCCTGCCATGTGTGGTAGTCTGAGCCTATTCTGGCATTAAAGTCACGCAGAATTACAAGCTTGTCCTCTTTTGGCACATTGATAATAAGCGTCTCCATGTCTTCATAAAATTTTTCTTTGATTTCATCAGGGTTTGTCATGGTGGGAACATAGTTATTGATGATTGTAGCGTGGCATTTCCCTGCAAGTGATCACATTGTCACGTGCCTGTTCGCTTCTTTTGGTAGGCATACAAGCTCGTTGACTAGATTGGTTTTGATTGCAAAGCCTACACCAGCTTCATGGTGATCCCCTTCACTGTGGCCACTCCAGAAAAAAAAAATGTGTATCCAGCTCTGACTTTAGTAAGCTTGACTGCATTTGCCAGCCTTGTGTCACTCTATTTGGATGCATACCTGCTGAGTTCTCTCACAACAAGAGCTGTTCGTTTTTCAGGTCTATGGGACTTTGTGTTCTCTATTAGTGTGAGCACCTTCCTAGTACCAATGGTGAGTGGAATCATCTTTGCAGTATTTTTTGTACATTTTTTTCTACAGGGTAGGATCCCCTTCTGCTGAGGTAATAAGACCAGGTTTGGGTGAAGCAGTCAATTTTTAGGGCACCTTTTCTAGTCCTTTCCTCACAACTGGAAGTGGGCATTGCAATCCTTAAAAGGCTACTCAGACATCAGGGGGCTACCAAATTCCATTGCTGCTTCCAGGGAGAAGACAACCATTTGGCCTGGACCACCTGTGTGCATCTCTCTCTCTGCACCTGCTGCTTTGACTTGCCTGTTGACTTGCCTGTTTCCACAGGACTTTGAGATAGGTAAAAATGGTAAAATGGTATGGGTGATGTCTTTTGATTCATGGATAAATTGGATTTCTGTGAGGCAGAGTTGCACAAAGTCATCAACCTCACTCTGTCTTCTACAGTCATCTCAGTCCAGTGGCAGGGCAGAGTCAAGACAACTGGTAATGACTCAAGATACGTTGGATGATCTCGGAATCTTTGATGTCTAACCAAATGCTAAGAACTCCGCAGTGCCTGCTTCAGCTGTCTTCATGGCCCTTGGAACAAATTGTTCTCATCTACCCATCCCACCAAGGGAAGTCTTCATATGCTTGGGGTAGGCTTACCTAATTCACAGGTTTGAGACCTGTTGGTTACTTTCAACCTAGTTTAGTCCATCTGCCAAAATGGTTTACCAGGGTGTGGCTGCTGCACATGCTACAGCTTCTTGAAGCCACATCTAAGAGTTAGATGGATCAGGTGGACATCAAAGGTGGAAAGCAGCCCTGAAAGGGCTCTGCAGCCTTCACACCAGAGGTACTAATTTTCCTTGAACATATCCTATACCCCAGATATGTACATATGTACAGAATGAATACAAGATATTTTTGGAAGGAAAAATCCTAGCTGCTGAGAGGAGGAGGAATCAACAAAGGCTTTAAGCCTCTCTTTTGCCCCACCATATACTTTCCCCCCTTTCTTTTTCCCTTTAAAGCCTTTCCCCGTTTTTTGAAAGAGCCTTTCTTCTCCCTGATAACTTGGAAAGTGGAGACGTATTCCAAAATTCCTTTACATCTCCTTCTAAGAAGGAAATCAGCCTACGCTTTGACCATAGGTAGTAATTTCTTAGCCTTGGAAGGAAGACATTTGATAAAGGTCACTGCAGAATTTCTCCTGTTCTCTATTCTTGCTGGAAGCAACAGGATCCTAATTCTTATGTCATTCTTGTTAATTTCTCCAAGTGACCCTCATGTGACATGATTTCCATTACCCCTATCACATTATTACCATTCATGGAGATGAGCTCCAAGTTGTCAGTGTCTTTACTTAAGTGAAAAATGATAAAAAAAAAAACCTATCCATAAAATATTAGGTAGGTATTAGAGAGTTTACTGAAGGTCAGGATAGTTAAATGATTAATCCAGGGTTATACACATAGGAAGTATCAAAAATTAATTTCAATAATCTTGACTCTAAGCCCAGCACTTTCTCCTCTATACCATATACACTATTTGGTGTATGGTAGTACTTGATAAGGGGCCACTGGGTGACCCAGTAGATAGAGCACCAGACCTGGAATCAGGAAGATCTGAGTTCAAATAAAGCCTCAGGCATTTACTAGTGTCTCTGGATATGTCACTTAATCCTTCTTGCTTCAGTTCCTTATCTGTAAAAATTGGGGCATATTGGAGAAGGAAATGGCAAACCATTCCGGTATTGTTGCCAAGAAAACCCCATGGACTTATCCATGTGTAATGAAGAGTCAGATGTGACTGAATGACTGGACAGCAAAAACAAACACAGTAAGTATTTGTTGAACTGAAATTTTGTGCTTTCTTCATTTTCTTGGAATTAGGATCACACAATCATAGAACTGGAAGGAACTTTGGTGGCAGGCAAGACAATAAGCATTTACTCACCACTTACTGTGTGCCAGGCACCAAGCTAACTGAGGCCCAGCAAGTTGAAGTGATGTGCCCAAGGTCATAAAGTAATAAGGGCCAGAGATGGAATAAAAATTCAGGCCTCCTTATTCAAAACTTGACCTTCTTTCCACTGTATACCCACAATACAGGAGGCAGTAGAAGTAGGGGTTCCTACACAGAACTAGAGATTGTACATTTCTGGCTGCGACAAACATGCTATTCAAGGAAAAAGATTTTTCTTCTCGTCAAAAATAAACACCAGTAAAAGTGATCTGAACATGCTGTCTCTCATATTCTGTTCATCCCATCAATCATTCAATCAACAAGCATTTATTAAGTGCCGACTCTGGGCCCAGGCACAGTTTCAGATATAAGTGAGTTTCATCCTTTAAGGTGCTTATAATCTCACTGGGGAGACAACATGTACATATATAGATATATACAAAATAGATGCAAGGTAATTTTTTTTGGTTGGGGTTAGTACTAGGTCCTGATGGGGATCAGTACAGACTTCATAGACAAGGTAGAATTTCAATTGAGCCTTGAAAAATAAATGAGCAAACTCTCTCTCTCTGCCATTTCAGAAAAGCATCTTAATGGGAAAATGATCTCACTGGCAGGGAAGACTAAAGCCTGTCTGTGTTTCCTGCAGAGTCTTACAGTTTCTTTATTCTGATAGTTTGATCTGATGCTTTTATGCCACAGTGCATGACCCTCCACCCTCAACTCCCCTTTTTTGGCACCTGATGAAAGAGGTGACACAGTGCAAGGGATTTCCTAAACAACATAAACCTTGGGTCTGTAGCATATATCTATAAAGGTATCTCTTCATTCCAACATTTTCCTGAAACCCAGGTTGGACTGTTTAATGACTTTCCAGACCACAGGTTTTAGTAGGGTAGGTAGAATTAGAATGTCTCTGAGTGAACAGAGATTCTACAGCTATGTGGTTAGATGTTTTGTTTTCAGAAATACTTGTAACTAAAATAGGGATGTTCATTAGGAGTGGGACTGGGAAGGGAGCTGTGTAGGTAGAAGAATGAAGAAAGGGAAATAAGAAATAATTGACTTCCATGACTTCTCACTTGCCTACTTTTTGCAATAGGCCTTTCTCAGCTCACCCTTACTCCCCTACCCCCATTGCTGGTCTTTTCCCTTTGATAGTACCATGCACTTATGCCACCTATTATCTTGCATGTACATAGGTATTTGCATGAATGTAAGCCCCTTGAGGTCAGAGACCATGATTTTGCCTTTCCTCTTATCCTCAGTGTTTACCACAGTACCTGGCATATAGTAAGCATTGAATAAAAGCTTGCTGTATGAAAGGAGAGCATGTAACTATAAATAATGAGTATGAGGGAGCCAAAATGGCAGAGTAGAAGCAGGGATCTGCTTAAGCTTTTCCCCAAACCCTTATCAGTACCTACAAAAATGACTCTAAACAAATTCTAGAGCAGCACAACCCACAAAAAGACAGAGTGAAACAAATTTCCAACCCAAGATAACCTAGGTGGTCAAAGGGAAAGGTCTGACGGTTTGTTGTGATGGGCTGGGAGAGGAGCAGAGTTCAGCATGGTCTGTGCTGGCACAGACTGGGCCCCAGCAAACCTGGAGTAGGCCTCAGAGTGTTGAATCACTGGCAGCTGTGGTGGTTTCCGGACTTCTCAACTTAAAAAGTCCAGAGAAAACTTAGGAGGTCAGTGGGAAAGGTCTGTTGGACTTGGGTGAGAGAGGAGTGGGGTCCAACCCTGACCCTAGCCCTGTGGTATTGTCAATGGCTGCTTCCAGAGCTCTCAGCCCACAGACAATAAGAGGCTTGATCAACTGATCAGAGGAGATTACAGGGA
Source organism: Phascolarctos cinereus (assembly GCF_003287225.1). Taxonomy (NCBI): domain Eukaryota; kingdom Metazoa; phylum Chordata; class Mammalia; order Diprotodontia; family Phascolarctidae; genus Phascolarctos; species Phascolarctos cinereus. The sequence continues at coordinate 58,250,708 of NW_027555514.1, read as the reverse complement.
TATCTGTAATCTGTAATCTCTGTTGGCACTGAGAAGATTCTGTTGCTTTGCCCATACTTGGATCTGCATCATAGTCTTGGTTGACAGTCCTGGGGTGAGGAGGAGCCCTGGCATAGCAGAGCTTGTATCAGCAGTGGAGAAGGGAATCTTCCTCACAGTTCCAGGGCAGAAAAGAGTGCTTGTGGTTACTCACTGACCAGAGCAGAGGCCAGGAGAGGAGTAAACACCTCTCCTTAGATCACACCATCTTAGAGGAACTGAAAACTTACAGGTCCCTAGAAGTATCTCTGAAAATAACTGTACAAAACCTCTGAAGCTTGGGACAGTGTGCCTTCCACCCTGGAAGCAGAGACCTACCTTAGCAAAGAGTTAAAAATCAAGTAATTGGCTGGGAACATGATCAAACAGAGGGGAAAAAAAAACTCAGACTATAGAATCTTACTTTGGTAACAATCAAAAACACGCAATCAGGAAGACAACAAAGTCATAATTCTTACATCCAACGCCTCCAAGAAAAATATGAATAGGTCTCAGGCCATGGAAGAGCTCAAAAAGGATTTTGAAAATAAAGTAAGAGAAATAGAGGAAAAACTGGGAAGAGAAATGAGAGTGTTGCAAGAAAATAATGAAAAATGAGTCAGTAGCTTGCTAAAAGAGACCCCCAAAATACTGAATAAAATAACACCTTAAAAATAGACTAGACCAAACGGCAAAAGAGGTCCAAAAAGCCAATGAGGAGAAGAATGCCTTTAAAAGCAGAATTGACCAAATGGGAAAGGAGGTCCAAAAACTCACTGAAGAAAATAATTCCTTAAAAATTAGAATGGAGCAAATGGAAGCTAATGACTCTATGAGAAATTAAGAAATTAGAAAACTAAAAGAATGAAAAAAAGAAGACAATGTAGAATATCTCATTGGAAAAACAACTGACTTGGAAAATATATCCAGGAAAGATAATTTAAAAATTATTGGACTACCTGAAAGCCATGATAAAAAAAGAAAAAGAGCCTAGACATCATCTTTTAAAAAAAATCATCAATGAAAATTGCCCAGATATTCTAGAACCAGAGGGTAAAATAGAAATGAAAAGAATCCACTGATCACATCCTGAAAGAGATCCCCAAAGAAAAATGCCTAGGAACATTATAGCCAAATTACAGATCTCCCAGATCAAGGAGAAAATGTTGCAAGCAGCCAGAAAGAAACAATTCAAATATTGTGGAAACACAATCAGTATAACACAAGATCTAGTAGCTTCTACATTAAGGGATCAGAGGACCTGGAATGATATTCTGGAGATCAAAGGAGCTACGATTAAAACCAAGAATCACCTACCAGCAAAACCGAGTGGAATCAATGAGAGGGAAAATTCAATGGCATAGAAGAATTTAATACCTTCTTGAGAAGTCAGAGCTAAATAGAAAAATTGACTTTCAAATATAAGACTCAAGAGGAGCATGAAAAGGTAAACAGGAAAGAGAAATCATAAGGGGCTTATTAAAGTTGAACTGTTTACATTCCTATGTGGAAAGATGATATTTATAACTCATGAGGCCTTTCTCAGTACTAGGGTAGTTGGATATATATCTATCTGTATCTCTATCATCCATCCATCATCTATCTATCTATCTATCTATCTATCTATATCTATCTATCTACAGAGGGCACAGGGTGAGTTGAATATGAAGGGATGATATATCTAAAAATAAAATTAAGGGGTGGGAGAGGAATGTACTGGGAGAAGGAGAAAGGGAGAGGTAGAAATGAGGTAAATTATCTCACATAAAAGAGGCAAGAAAAAGCTTTTACAGTGGAGGGGAAGAGAGGGGAGATGAGAGGGAATGAATGAATCTTATTCTCATTTGATTTGGCATAAGGAAGGAATAACATACACATTCAATTGGGTATAGAAATCTATCTTACCCTATAGGAAAGTAGAGGGGAAGAGGATAACAGAGGAGTGGGTAATTGAAGGGAGGCAGAGTGGGGGAGGGGATAATCAGAAACAAATACTTTTGAGGAGGGACAGGGTCAAAGGAGAGAACAGAATAAACAAGGGGTGGGATAGAATGGAGGGAAATAAATGTCTTTCATAACATGGCTATTATGGAAGTGTTTTGCATGACTACATATGTACAACCTATATAGAATTGCTTGCCCTCTTAATGAAGCTGGGTGGGGAGGGAGGAAGGGAGAAAATTTGGAACTCAAAATTCTAAAAACAAATGTTGGAAATTGTTTTTGCAAGCAACTGGGAAATAAAGTGCACAGGCAATGGGGTGCAGAAATCTATCTTACCCTATAGGCAAATAGAAGGAGAAGGTGATGACAGAAAGGAGGAGGGTGATAGAAGGGAGGGCAGATTGGGGGAAGGGGTAATCAGAATGCACACCTTCATAGAGTGGGGGGAGGGGAGAGATGGGGAGAAAATTTGGAACTCAAAATCTTGTGGAAGTGAACATTGAAAACTAAAAATAAATAAATATGTGTGTGTGTGTATATATATGTGTATATATATATATATATATATATATATATTCAAATGATGAGCATGAGAGGCAGGGACAGCACATAGCAGCATTTGTATGGAGCAGCTGGTGTCAAATTCTGAAATGTCTATGCACTGGTGCCTGTGAAATTGACATTTTTTATTTTCCCCTTGAACAAAAGTGTCAAAAAATGTTAGCGGTTAGACGAAGAGAGACTAGAGATTTCTGGGGCTAAAGGGACCAATTAGAAAGCAATTTAATGAGATTTGTGGCATGGGGGCAGGAAAAGCAAAAGTTAAGCCTACAAAAAGTCCCATTCGTTACCTAGGAAGGTATAATTTTCAAAAGTTTGAGTTTTGAATCAGCTTACTTTGGAAAGTAAAAGAAAGGGCATCTGAAAGATGTTCAATTGAACATCATGGTTTTTGTAAGCGCTGAGAACCTATCATTTTAATCTGCCTGGAGAACTGAGCTCTTCTCTCTAATTATATTGTGCTTCAAAGAGGAAGCCCTGCATGCTTTGGAGATTTCTCTAAGAAATGAAAAACCTGAGCAGTCTCCACAGGGATGAATTGCCGGGAGTGATCTCCATTCGGGTGACTTCACATAGAGTCACAGCATGGCCTGTAAGGATATGATACAGGTTACTTGAAAATTGCTGCTTGTTTCTCCTTCTTCCTCTTCTTTCACCAACAGGTGGGGGGAAGGCTGTGCTATTTACAGAGGTGATGGTGATGGGGAAGGGCAGTCTCCTGCTTGGGCCTATTCAGAGTTGACAAAGGTCAAGTGTAACCAAGGTCTCTTCTCTGGGAAAATATAAGGGATGATCAAATATGAAACAGACTGTGGCCCAGCACTTTTCTCCTATTACATCAACTTCAGAGAAATACTGTTAGGAGATTGGGTTCTGCTCTCGCTCCATAAGCATCACTTTTGCTGGCTGATAATAATAATTAATAAAAACTGACATTTACATAATATTTTAAGGTTTTTAAATGCCAAATAAGTAAGTACTTAGCACGGTGTCTCCAACACTTAACCCAGTGTCTGGCACATAGCAGGTGCTTAATAAATGCTTATTAATTGATTAATAATCTCTTACTGTCAGTAACAGAGTGGTTAGCTGTCTGCATTAGTGGAGAGATTTTCACTATGGGAAGTTCTCTGCACTGATTAAATACTGGGTTCCAAATGAGATGGAAAAATAAAATGATGTAATGAGGTTACAAAGTAATGTAATCTCATTTGATCTTTAAAATAACCCCATAGAGTAGGTTATATTGTTATCTCTGCTATGAAGATGAAGAAAGTGAAGTTCAGCTATCTTGTGACTTAATCCAGGGTCACACAGAGAGAAAGTGTTTACAGTGGGATTTGAACCCAGCTCTTCAGCATAATACACAAATCCTCACAAATTTAGAGTGTCTAGAAAGTCAGACCTTATGAGATTTGGGTTGTTGCTATAGCCTATTGAATTTCAAGATATGCCTTAAAAATAATAATATCAAATATTTATATTGTGCTTACTCTGAGCCAGGCACTGTGCTAAATGCTTTCCAGATATCTCATTTGGTTTTTATAACAACACTGGGGGACGAGGTGCTATTAATATCCATGTTTTATAGATGAGGAAACTGAGACAAATAAAGGTTAAATGATTTGCCTGAGGTCATATAGCTAGTAAGTAACTGAGGCCAGATTTGAACTCAGGACACCATGATTCTAGCCCAGGGTTCTTTCTATCTGCTGTTCAACCCAGCTGCCTCTATTATTATGAAAGGTCCCCAAATAGCTACTCTGGGTCAGGCTTATGATGATGGCAACTTGAACGGATTGTGTAAAGATGCCTGTGTTCTTTGGAAAGAGTACAGGAAGTATACAGATTACTATTTAGCCTAGCATTTACCTGCTTTCTAGTTTCATTTCATACAATTTCACTTTGCATAAGCAATATTCCAGTCAAACACTACCTTTTTCCTGATGTCCTATGTCCTCCTGTCTCCATGCATTTGGGCTGGCATTCCTCATGCTTGGAATAAAACTCTTCTTCCTCTAACCCTGTTGAAATTCTTCTTTCTTCAAGGGTCTAGCTCAAGGGTCATTTCTTCCGTGAATTCTGACCTGGTCATTATTTCTCCAAATTTTCTTCCAGTATTTGCCTCTTATTTACCCCTATCATATTTTTATTTCATATTCTACATAACTGTTTACCTATCATTTCACCCATTAGACTGAGCAGGAATTGTATTGTTTTCACCTCATGTATTGCTTTCCACATATAAATATTTGTTGGATTGAATAAAAATGGAATCCTGTGGAATTCTTTGAATCCAAATGAAGCTCCACACAATCTTTGGAATTCCTAGACTGCTCCCTTCACCAAGGTTTCCACTAAATCTTAACAGCTCAGATTCTGTGGAGAGTTTGAGAAAGGACAGATGTAGGCAATAGCTTGAGGGGGTAGTAGAAAGTAGTCAAAATGGGGGAAACTTGGACGTGTTGGAGGGCAGTAGGGAAAGAACCACATTTTGGGGAGAAATTGAACATTCAAAATGGGGCAGTGTTGGTGGTTGAAATCTGCAAGAGAAGATGGGAGTCCATGAGGGCAAGAACAAAGGAAGAGGTGTTGGCTTTGACAAGGAGGACCTCTTCCTTCTAAGAAACTAGAGAAAAGGAGGAGAGGGTAGGGAGGTGATATCAAGGTTTTAAAATGAAGAAAAAGAAAGAAGAGGAAGCAGACTTTGAAATTGCCTTAATTTTTCTTAGTAAAACAACAGGCAAGATCAACAAATGAGATATAGAATGGAAGGGGGAGGTTTGAGTGGGAAAAAAAGATGTATGGAGTAGCCATTGTAGGGAGTAAGATAGGGAATCTATAAGGGATGAATAAAAGGACTGCCTTGTTGCAGTGAAAGCCTGGTTCACTCTGGATAACAGGAATTTTTAGTGTATCTACTTAGTGTGATTGTGAAACTTTCTCTTCCGGCTGGTGAATAGAAACAGAGGAGATACATGGTAGTAGTAATCTTAGACTAAAATCTGATAAGAGGAGAGTGGCAATAAGTCATAAGGGGGCATCTGATTTGAGAGCAGAGCGTAGTGTAGTGCTGAAATAGCCAACTGTTGGGTTGAGATTGGAAAGGAAAGAAAGTGAATTTAGAATAGAATTAATGGCCTTAAAAAATCCTGAGGGGTGGGAGAACTGGAGGTCTGGATAAAGATGAATATGTGTAGGAATGCTGAAAGTTTATGGTAAGGTAGGAGAATCAGAGTTTATAATTAGAGAAGTCAGATATATATGAGTAATGGTGATATCAAATATGATTAGTCATACTATGTCATCCTGTACGTGTGGTTAAGGAGAAATGAAGGAATAGGTTATAGGATTTAAGAAAGCTCAGGAATTGAGGGATTAGGAGGTTTGAGAGAGAGCATCTAAGTATGTATTAAATTCTCCTAGTAACTGGACAGGAGTTGAGGAGAAGATGGAGATGGTAAGGATGATGGTGGTCTAACTAGGTTAACTAGTCTAACCTCATTTAAAGATGAAGACATCTGAGGCCCAGAGAAATTAAATGACTAGAATTTGGGTCTTCTGTTTCTTTGCCCAGAGTTCTTCCCACTTGTTTATGAAGCCTTCTCTGAGCCAATTCAGAATTAGGAAACATTCACTTTGAATAGCATAAAACAGCAATCATGCCTTAGCAACTGGTTGGATTGGTATTGTAGGCTTTGTATCAATTTGACAGTGTGGGAATGCTACAATACCCAATGAATCAGCCTGAATTTGCTGATATGCGTATTGAAAATGGTCATTATTTGTGTTTATTATCAATCCCATTTAATAAATATGAGCAGAAATGGATTACATAGACATAAATAATCCAGGTGTATAGAAATGTACATATGTCTATATTTAATATTCACAGAGCAAAGTCAGGTTGTAAGTTGGACCTGCCAGAGAAATTAATGATCCTTTACCCTTGCCAAACATAAACTGAAAGGTCAGTCTCCTTTTTTTCATTAGTGACTGAAATTGTTTTTTTTTCTTGCAGGATTAACTTTATACATTCACATAAAAAGCCACTAATAAGCATTCCAATAATTATATCCCTAACCTCCTCCCTTTTCTTTAATTAAAATAATTGTGTAATTCTTTTAATTTCCCCAAGAATGATAGAATAATGTGATATATTTGAAAGGGAGCTAGCCTCAAAGCAAGGAAGGCCTGAGTTCAAGTACAGCCTCTGTCATTTACTGGCCATGTGACTGGGAAATTTACTTAACCTCTCAATGCTCCGGGCAACTCTCTAAAAAAAAATTGTAATAGATAAGTTGCCTGCTTGCATTGGGAGAGGGGATTTCCTCATCTAGAAATTCTTCATGCCAATGAAATCACAGATCCAGTCTTTATCTGAAATAGATTTATGCTCCTAATTTGGTTCTACAGTCATGTTACGTCTTGAACAAGCAATATCTTTTATTAAGCAAGAAGCAGCTGTGTCTGCTCTGTGATCCATTGATCAAGGTTATTTGATTCGTCTTAGAGCTCTGAATAAATGGCAGCTGGTATGGAGGGCCAAGCTGGTAACCAAGGTGCCCTGATAGCACAACAGACTAGAGAAGAGCTAGGGGAAGGAAAGAATGTGGCCCGGCATTGAGCTTTCAAGCCCAAAGCAAATAGAAACTTCTCAACTTAATGCCATCTGACATTCTAAAGACCACCCTCAAGTGTCCATGAGATACTAGTGAAAAAGAGGCTATACAAAGCTCTACTGGAGGTGAACAAACTCACAAGGAAAAATTCCAGCCACAGAGAATCAGGAAGTGAACAAACAGAGTCATGTTAACTCTCAAAATAAGCCCACAGACTAATGAAAGGTAATGAAACATATAATTAGAAACAGAATGAATAGGTTTCCTCCCCCAGGAAGAACACCAATGTTTCTCGGGAGCAGTTACTTCATCCTTATAGTTTTTCAGGAAAAGAGATTTTTCCCTTTGTCTCTGGGATAGGATTTTTACTTTAAGAGTTCATGGGGGTCTAGTTTAAGCAGTTCTCTGACTAGTCAGGCATGATGCAGTATTTTTTTCAATTTTTTTATTTTTTGTTATGAACTTGACAAAGCCAACAAACATTAACATTTCCACATAAAAGAAGAGGAAAAGAATATTGTATATTGAAATGTGACTCTCATAGACAGTTTTTAAAAGCACATAATAAATTCAAGAAGTTAGTTTCAAAGCTGTCTGGTTTCTCTGTATCTCCTTAAAAATTATTTTTGTTCTTTGTGTGTATTTGAAAAATACTTCAATGACATCTTTTTCTTTTTTTAAAAATTTTTTCCTCTTTTTTTTTTTTGTCATTTCTCCTCCTAATCCCTTATTAAAAAAAAAACACCTCGTAACAAACAGGCATAGTCACAAAATGTACGTCTTATTCTATAACTCTAATCCACCATCTCTTTACCAGGAGGTGGTGGCATGCTTCATCCTTGGTTCTCCAGAATTATGATTGATCATTGCATGGACCACTGCATAAGACTTTCAAAGACTTTTTTTTTTTACAGTGTTGTTTAAAGATGTGCCGGAGCCTAGCTCAAACTTGTATAAGAGCTGAATGATAAAATTTCATTGTGAAATTTACACCTCAGATATTAGCAAATGCTACAAATCAAAGCTTTGTTTATTATTTTGTTAGTTGTTTAGACTTAAGGAAATGATGGAGAAAATGTTAAATTTAAAACTTTATCCAGTTTATATATTTTTTCCCTTATAGGGCCAGTTGTTAAACATTTACTTGCACATCCCTGGTTGTAATCATTGTACAAATTGTTCTCCTGGTTCCATTCACTTTACTTTGAATACATTCCTATACATTTTCCATATTTCCCTATAATTGTCTACTTTGTCCTTTCTTATAGTACAATAATGTTTTATGATATTCATATGCTATAATTTATTCTGTCATTCTTCAGATGATGAACCATTACCTGCCCCCTCCCTCCCCCCCCGGTTTCCATTTCTTTTTTATAACAAAAAGTTCCATTATGGATATTTTTGAACTTACTGGTCCTTCTTTCTTTTGTCTCTTTGGGATATGTGTCTAACAGTGGTATTGTTGGGTCAAAAGACTTAACTCTCATTTCCTTCTCTTCTTCTTCTCAGTACTTTACTGGGCTTCATTGTTGTAATTTTTAAATAGAGCTATATTCAGTATGTATATTATTTCATTGATTCTATTTCCATCACTCAGCATCACATCATGTTTTTCCATATTTCTTTGTACTTTTCACCTTTGTCATTTCTTATGATGTAGTAATATTTTCATTCCTTTGATATGTCACAAATTTTTCAGCCATTGTTCTCTCTTCAAGTATGGCAACCAGAATTATAGACAACATTTTAGTTGTACTGTAGCTTAGTACAAGGGTAAAATCATGTTTTCTGTTTTGTCTCCACTACATCTATTTATAACCACATGAAACCTCATCTTGAGTTGATATGGGTACTTGTTGCATTTTTTTTCCTGTTACAAAATTAGCATCCAAATATATTTATGTCAATTTTACTTCTATATTCCCACTTCTACCACTTTCCCTCCCCATCTTCTATATACACCATCAATTTCCAGAGAAGCACAACTATGAGTGGGGATACCTTGATGAAGGCTTCCTTTTTTTTCAAAGGCTCTGCAGAAGCACCCATGAGCCCTGTGGTATTTTTCATATTTCAAAGGATTATTCCTTTCATAACATGGTTACTGCAGCAGAGCCAGAGGTCTGCCTTTTCTACCCTTGAAGTACACAAATAAAAGCCATTATTCAGAAACAGCTGTTTATTGCTCTATTTATATGAACTCCTCCAGAAACCCTTTACTTACAGAGAGTAAAAGGACCCTAAAGCTATAACAGAAGAGCCAGTTGGGCTCAGGAACAATTGAATCCAAAGAAATTCCACTGAGAAGTGAGTTTTCTTCTTCTCTCTTCTAGGATTTATTTGCAATGGTTCATCTGTCCTTTCCATTGAATTATACAAGTATAATTTCATTTTTATTTATACTACCAATATGGTTGAGAATACTGGGCAGTAATTAAAATGAATACTTAGTATAAAAAGCCACATTGAAATAATATCAGCACTGAAGATCCTACTCATATAAACTTTAATATTCCAATGACCAATGACCTTGAATTATGTGCTTTGTGTTAGAAGAGGCTTCAAAGGTTATCTAAAACAATCCCAAAGGACCTGTGATGGGAAATGCTATCCACCTCCAGAAAGAGAACTGATAACTCTGAGTGCAGATTGAAGTATACTTTTTCCACTCTGTTTTTTTTGCTCTTTTGTGTGTTTTCTTTTGCAACATGGCTAATATAGTAATATGTTTTGCATGGCTTCACATGTATAATTGATATCATATCACTGGCCTCAAGAAGTGGGGAAAGGTGGGAGGGTGGTAGATAATTTGGAACTCAAAATTAAAAAAAAAAACAACAAATGTTAATTTTTTAAAAAAAATGTAATTGAGAATATTTAACATAATAAATGAAAAATGTTTTTAAAAAGTTATCCAGAGTCATCTAATCAAATCTCAAAACCAAAATAAGAGCTTGCTCTATGTTTTCCTAGAGCCATAGTTCCCAAGCTATGCAATACAACAAACTCAAAGGAATGCCTGAGTATATTTTTAATTTTCAAAGATATTTAACATTTAACTACCAATTTCAGGTGGCTTCCAGTTTTATTATGAGATTATTAGGTAGATACATTGCTTTCAGTGAATTTCTTAAATGTCTGAAATATGTTTTTATTTATTTGTCATTTTGGACCAGTAACTTTCTCAATTGTAATGTCCTATCTTTTCAAAACTGGGTTTTCAGTGGTAGGTATAATAAAACGCAAGTACCATGAAAAAATCAGTGTGGAATAGGAAATGAGGATGGTGGTGTCCAATCTGGTTCAAAGGTTTGAGAAGTTATGCAGTGCTCAGTGTATACACAATCCCATTAGTAATTGTTTACAGTTATTTAAGAAAGAAATAAAAGATTATTTTTTCCAATGTATATGTATCATTTTTTCCCCAATGGCTACTAAGTTGTTAGAACAAATACTTATTAAGTTGTTTGGACTTCACTTATTAAATGGAACTGTTAGATATTCCTTTTGGCCTTGGGGCACTGTGAAAAAAATTACTGAGATGCTGTGAAATGAGAGAGTGTGGGAAACTCTGCCCTAGTCTTTGAATGGCTCAAGTGATAACAAACTTATTACCTCATAATGCAACCAAATGCTCAATTGCTCTAGGCAGCCCAAAATCAGAATGTGAATTCAGTTTAAAAATATATATGATATGTAGGAATGTATATATGTGTATATTTGCTGTTGTTCATCCTTTGTTTTCAAAGAGGACCAATGACGTAACAGGTAATGCTTTGACTTGCATGTGAATTGGATTTAACTGAGGCAGAGTTGCACAAAGTCACCAGCCGTACTCTCTGTTGTAGAATCATTGAAGTCCACTGGCAAGACAAAAATCAAGACAACCTTTGATGGCCTGGGATAAAGTGGATGACCTTGTGTCTTTGATGTTTGACCAAGTTGTAAGCACTCAACAGTGCCTGCTTTTGTTCTCATCTGCCCATTACACCAGGGGAAATCTTCACATACTTGCAGCAGGCATCTCCCTAACTCATCATTGGGTTTGAGGTTTACTAGTTACCCTCAATGTGATTTAGCCCATCTGCCAAGATGATTTGACCTGGGTGTGGTCACCACACATTATACAGCTTCTTGGAGCCACAGGTAAGAGTTGGGAGGCAGGTGGACACAAAAGGTGAATGACCAGCCCTGAAAAGGGCACAGTAAGTCTTCACATCAGAGATGTTAGTCCTCCTTGAACACCCTCCCACATGCTCTTCTCCATCTATCTATCTACACACATTTTTAAACACAAAGATGGAAAATGAGGTTTGTAGAGGAAACTGTGAATGTATCATATGCAACTTTTTAAAGTATTTGTCAAATTTAACATGGTAGCGCCAACACTACCTGTCTTGTCTCACTTTCCCTCTGAACTTCCTTCTACTTTCTTCTGTATATTTTAAAAATATTTCTTTCATGCTTTTTTCTTTTGAATTACTGTCACTATGAATTCTCAACTCTTAAAAAATAAAGTTTTGTGAAATCCATGAATCTCAGACATCTAATGGGTTACTAAAGATATTAACCCAACTTTGGAGGTGAACAATTTGGACAACCACACTCTCCTATAATACATCTCTTCATGCTACTGTCAATGATAGAGCATTGGACTAGATGAACCTTAGGTCTGCCTTGGAGTCAGATGTCAAAAGTGGTTTGTGTTACACTCAGAGGTCTTTAAATAGTGGTCATTGTAGCTGGCATGGTGTCTCAAGCCATATTTATACTTGCATGAATATCCAGATGAGATATTGCATGTCAGTGACATTTCCCCAACTCAAAACCTCATAAATTCTCAAATACTTTGTAATGCTTTTTCAAAGATGATGAATTGCACAGAGCTGTGTTGAATCGATAAGATTTTATATTATCTAAAATGTCTTGGGCTGCTTTAGCCATGGCAAGAACTCCCTAGTATGTTACTGTTTCTGAAGTTACTAAGCTATATGTTATAGGTAAGACCATATAGTCATTAGTAGAGGGTCCATGTCTCCTGGAACCTCTGGTCTGGTACCTTATTTGGCATGCACATCATATAACTGCTTTGAAAAATGATGGATTTACATATAGTGGGGAAGGATAAACATCCTGGATCTTAAAAATGATATGCCAGGTAACTAATCTATCCATGAATTAGTGGTGGATAACCTCTCTATGGAGGTTTTATATTCATTTAAATCTCTAGATCTGGTACCATTTGTTAACATCAAAGACAAGGGGGAAATGTTCCACTCACCATCATGGAGAACTCAGAGACTCATTGACAGTAGCATGAAGAGATGTATTATAGGAGAGTGTGGTTGTCCAAATTGTTCACCTCCAAAGTTGGGTTAATAGCTTTAGTAACCTATTATATGCCTGAGATGCATAGATCTCACAAAATCTTATTTTTAATAATTGAGAATTAATAGTGATAGTAATTCAAAAGAAAAAAAAGCATGCATGAAATATTTTTAAAATATACAGAATTATTCGCCAGTATGGAATATGGAAAGAGCACTGGATTTTGGAGTCAGGAAGACATGGATTCAAATCCCACTTTAGAAGCTTATTAGCTGTGTGGCCCTGACAAGTTATCTGACTTCTCCGTGCCTCAGTTTCCTCATCTTTAAACTGAGCATGTTGGGCATGATGGCCCCTGATGTTCTCTCCAGATCTAAGTCTATAATCCTATGGAGACACAACCCTTTTGACAAGTAATGTATCAAGGCTGGAATAAAAACCTCAAGAATTTTTTTTTTTAATGTAGATGATCCTTAGTATTTGAAAAAGTAAAAATAAAATAATGGTGGAAAGGGAATAAACATTTATATAGAGCCTACTATGTGCCAGGCATTGTACTAGGCACTTTACAGATATTTCATTTGATCCTCACAACAATGCTTTAAAGTAGGTGCTGTTATTATCTCCGTTTTACAGTTGAGGGAACTGAAGCCAACAGAGGTTAAGTGACTTGCCCAGGGTCACATGGCTAGTAAGTCGGAACTCAGGTCTTGCTGACTCCATGCCCGGCACATCCAGTCCATCTGTGCCCAACTTCAAACTGCAGCATAAAAATGTTATATGGATTTAAAAACAAATTCTCGAGACAATTGCTTCCAAATTAACACGTGCTTTATTGAATTTTCAATGAGTTATGATCTTTTGAAAATCATGCCTTCTATGAAAATGCTGACAGAATCAGAAAGAGATAGCATTGTGAGTCCTAAGCCTGACTAATAAATAATGTAGGCCATGTATTCCCCAACAGTGGGTTTATCCGAGGTAATTATTTAAGGTTTCCCAGTTTCTGTTTCAATCCAGAAGCGTCTCCTGAGATCCTCCAGGGCAAAATGTTCTTTGTCTCTTAAGGCCACTGAATCACACAGAGGGGTTCCCCAGTGAACCAGCCTCTAAAATAACTGTTGTCTATGAGGAAGCACTAAAAACACACAAGCTCAATTCACAGCAGCCCCTGGTCTATGCTCAACATAGGTGGCAGCTGGGGAGGGAAGAGAGGGGAAACAGTGGTGTTGGCTGGGACATAGTACAACAAACAGGAATCAGGGAGAGCATGATTTATTGATTGAACCAAGTACAATAAGGCTGGGCAAACAAGTGGACTGTAATATGGCAGGATGGGCTAATTTGTGGAGACAGAAATGACCTCAGTCTTTTTGATACACATCATGTCAGAAAGCCTAGCATTCCCTTTAGGAGCTGAGATATTGAATGTTATGATGTTGAGACTGTATTGGGCTGCACATGCCACAGACACTCCATTTGAGGTCTGAGCAATTTCAACATCACCTAGGTGCTCTGAAGAAACATCAGGTGGTAGGGCAGGTTTGCAAGTCCTGAAAAGTAGCTAGGCCACCTATATTGAAGCCCCATCTTTAACTTTACCACATTGCCTTTGAGGTAGCTGTGGTGCAATGGATAGAATGTTGACCTAGGAGACAGGAAGACCCAAGTTCACTTTTGCCTTTGAGATTTACTAGCTATGTGATGTTGGGTGAATCATTCAACCTCTCCGAGTCTCAGTTTCCTCATTTGTAAAACGAAGGGGTTAGATTAGACTGTCTCTAAAGACCCTTCCAGGTCTATATCTCTTATCTGCCATTACATTTTTCTTTGCCTTAACCATAGCCAATCAGTTACCAAATCCAGTCAGTTCTTTCCTTCCTTTCCACTCTTCTGCCATCAATATATCAAGACTCTGACATCATTGAAAGTATTTTTATGGTGATCATCTCTCTTTCCTCTCTCTCCCCATCTCCATATCCAACCAGTTGTCAAATTCTGTCATTACTGGCTCTCCTGTGTATTAAACTATGAGGAAATAGCCTATCTCTTTATGAGGAAATAACAATCTCTCTCCTGTGTATTATTTTATGAGGTAGCAATGGATCATAGCTCGTGATTGTCTTAGAACCTTGATAAAAATTAATAAGTTAATGAGTCAAGTAGGCCGAGGGGTGGGCTTTTGGAGTAGCTGTTGACTGGTGTAGTGCAGCAGTTAGCCCTGATCCCACACAGGCTACACACAGGGGTCATTGTTCCTAAAGCCATGTACATATAAAATGAGCATAACTATCTCAGACTTCCTCAGTAGTCATAGGTTCTGCTTCATTGGAAGTCTTAAAAACAAAGGCTGTATGAATATGTGTCAATTATGTTATAGAGAAATTTCTTATGGAATTCAACTGTCGAGGTCCCTGCCAACCCTGAAATTCTGGGATTCTATAAATGACTTAGGACAGCTAGGTGGTACAGTGTCAGGCCCGGAGTGAGGAAGACCTGAGTTCAAATCTGCCCTTAGACACTTACTAGCTGGGTGACCCTGGGCAAGTTACTTAACCCTGTTTGCCTCAGTATTCTCACCTATAAAATGAGCTGGAGAAGGACATGGTAAACCACTCCAGTATCTTTGCCAAGTAAACTCCAAATGAGGTCACAGAGAGTTGGACACTTGAAAATGACTAAAGAACAGCAATATAAATGACTTGTATTACCTACCTCATAGGGATGCTGTGAAGAAATTTCTTCATAAACTTTAAAGTGTAAATAAATATGACCTATCATTAATAAATGAGAAATTGCAGAGTTATTTTTCCTGGCTTTCAAGATCCTTCACACTGTTTTCAATCTATCTTTATGGGCTTGTTTTATGGTCGCCATCTCCACGCACCCTATGTTCTAAAATGAAAGTTAGTACAACAGAAACTGGTAAGGTCCTATATATTAAATGTGCAGAGTATTATAGTAGGTTCTGAGAGAGAACCACTGCTTTGATAAGACATACTGAAGCCAAATTGGGCCATTTGCTGTTTGATGGTCTTGTTCTGTCATTTTCTGCCTGCATATGCTTAGGAGTCAAGCCAACAAGTACTTATTAAGCCAGACACATTAATTACATGCCAGGCATGGTACTTTGTGCTGGGAATACGAATGCAATACAAATACAGTTCTTCCCCTCAAGGAACTTATCCCCCTTCTAACTGGGGAAGATGACATATAAAAAGGAACTGAAAAGAAGGGGAGGGAGACAAGAAAGTAACCGGTGGAAAGAGAGAGAATTGCAGAGAAAATCCAGAGGAGTCTGTAATGCCGCCTGGAAAAGGAACTCATGGCTGGCCTGAGTGTCTTCCTTAAAATGGACATTCTGGAAGGGACCAGTCAATCAGAATTGGAGTCTACAGGGGTGGCAAGTATGGAGGATCCAAGGATGGAGAGAGTTTCAAGAATGAGAAGATTTAGGAACAGAAATGAACCTTAGACTTCATCTCACTCCAACCTTTTCATTTTCTAGATGAGTAACTGAGGCACCTAGAAGCTAATTTGTCTAAGGCTACCCACAGAGTCATTGTTTGTCCCTTGTTTTTGAAGAGGATCAGTGATGTCATAGTGTGGTGTCTTGACTTCCTCACGAATTGGATTTAAGTGAGGCAGAGTTGCATAAAGTCATCAGCCTCACTCTTGGTTCCTGAGTCATTGAAGTCCAGTGGCAGGACAAAAGTAAAGGTCACCTGCAATGGCCCAGGATGTAACGGATGACCTTGGCATCTTGTCTTCAGTGTCTGACCAAGTTCTAAGTGCCCCACAGAGCCTGTCTCAGCTGCCTTGATGGCCATTAAAACATGTTCTCATCTACCCATTCTGCCAGGGTAAGTCTTCATATGGTTGGGGTAGATGTTTCCCCTGACTCAGCAATGGATATGAAGCCTGTTATTGATTACCCTCAATCTGGCTCAGGCTATGGGCTGAGATGGTTTCACCCAGGTGTGGCAGCTGTGCGTGCTATGGCTTTGTGGAGACATAGGTGAGAGTTGGGTGACAAGTGGCCATCGAAGGTAGATGAGCAGCCCTGAAAAGGGCTTGGCAAGCCCTTACACCAGAAGTGCTGGTCCTCCCCGAACACGCCAGACACTTCTAACAGAGTGGCAATGTGACAGAGTGAGGTGATATCCAGGTAATTAATTGCCAGTACAAAGCCTTCACTCTGCACTGATTTCTAGTGCTACCCTATAGGATACATGATGAGTTTTTATTAAGCTCCATTATGCCAGCCACAATGGTAAGCGCTGGGAAAACAAATAAAAAGAGAAAGATAGTCCCTCCCCTGAGCTTACAATCTGAAGAGAGGAGACAATATAAAAATCAAAGCCCAGAAAGGGGAAAGGGTGCTTCTTTAAGTTAGAGACTGTGTCATTTTTCATCCCATTTCCCATGTTCCCTGCACATTATAGGCACTTATTAAACGTTTGTTAAATTGGATTGAACAAAAGCTGAAAACCACAATAATGATAAAGTCTTACATACCGCATTAGTTGTTTTTGTCTTTTCTGGGTAATTGCAGTAGCCACCTATTTAGTCTCCAGTACCCAATCCATTTTACATGCTTATCCAAAATTAATATTCCCCCAATATCACATTCATCATGTTGCTTTTTTTCCCCCTGGCAGTCATTTGATTACCCATTGTTGCTTGCCACCAGAAGCCCTCAATACTTGGACTGATGTTGAAGGACATTTCCAACCTTATCTTCTACTTTTTCTCCTATTTGAGTCTTCTACTCCATTAATCTGGTCTCCTCATTGTTCCTGAATGTTCCTTGAACTTCTTATTTCTTTGCACCTTTGATTATAATATTCCCTCCCACCCAATATGTCCTCAACCAGGAGCAAGCTGGGAAATATTAAACAGCTAGTTCTTGGGGGGAAATAGCTTGCTTTTAAGTTTAATCTGCATTATTAACATTTTTTTCCATCACTTTCTTAAGTCTAGACCAGTGATATAAAATTCATTAAGGGACTACTAAATTCGACATGAGGATCCCTGTGGGTATATTTTGCCTTAGAAAACCACACATCACCATTATCTATGTTTTATCATTTAAGACTTTTTTTTTTGTTAAGCATTTTCCAATTACATTGTAATCTGATTTGGCAGCAATTGTAAGCTAGGCAGTATACTTGATGTCTCTGGTTAGACGATATAAAACTTTACAAAAAGAAATCAAGGGGGCAGTTAGGTGGTACAGTGGATAGAGCGCCAGCCCTGGAGTCAGGAGAACCTGAGTTCAAATCTGGCCTCAGACACATAACACTCACTGGCTGTGTGCCTCTGGGCAAGTCACTTAACCCCATTGCCTAGTCAAAACAAAACAAAAAATATATAAATGAAGCCCTGATTTATAACATTTGCTGATTTCTGAGGTATAAATGCTCATGTTGAAAATTTAACAGTTGGCTATCAGAAGCTGTTAAAAGCAGATTCTAGCATACTCCTGCTCCAAACCAAATAAAGTTCTACCCATCTATTTCTAGCCAGTTCAGGTCCTGCCTCCTTTAAGGAATCTTCCCTGATTACCCTGATAGAAAGAAAGTTCTGCTTACTCTTAGCACCCATAGACTTACCCCTTCATAGTACTTATTGTCGTTGAGTCATTCAGTCATGTCCACCTCTTGATGACTCCATAGACTATCTCATGCCAATTGTCAATGGGGTTTTCTAGGCAAAGATACTGGAGTGCTCTGCCATTTCCTTCTCTAGCAGATTAAGGCAAACAGAGATTAAGTGACTTGCCCAGGGTCACACAGCTAGTGTCTGAAGCCTGATTTGAACTCAGGTCTTCATGACTCCAGGCTCAGAGCTCTATCCATTGAGTCACATAGCTGCCCACAGTACTTCTGCTCTTCAGGTAGTTAATACTTATTAAACATCTATTACGTATAAAGCATCATACTGTTCCTGGGAATGGAGAGGGGAAAAAAATGAAACAGTTCTTGCCTTTGAGAAACATATTCTATATGGTTAAAGTTTTCATAATCCTTTGATTTGTACATGTTTAGAAAGAGATGATAAGATCAGAGATTTATAGATGGGAAGGATCTTTAAGACCATTTAGTCTAGTCTCCTTATTTTTAGGTTTGAGGAGAATGAAGTCCAGGGAACTTATATGACTTGCTCAGATACTCTGATTCAGGTGATCTTAACTTGGGTCCTGTGAATTTTTACAATATCCTGATAACTATATGCCAATATAACTGGTTTCTTTTGTAATTCTATATATTTTATTTTAATGTATTTAAGGACATTATTCTGAGAAGGGATCCATTAGCTTCACCCGATTTCCCAAAGAGCCTATGATATCAAAAGGTTAAGAACCCATTTCTGTCTCCAGATGGAACACTCTATGGCTGCCTCTCTCATCTACCTAACTGTATTTATAAACTCCCTGAAGGGAGTATCCTCTTTCTTGGTGTTCCCTATCATGCTTGGCCCAGTGCTTTGTACCTAGTCCATACTTTCTAAATATTTGAATGAAGGAATGAATTGGTGAACCTACAAATGAAAGAGAAACGTTCATCGTAATACTGGATTTGACATGTGCTGTGTAAAAAAGAGGGAGGAGGACCATAAGTTCAGGCAGATGTTTTATAGTTTTCTTAAGTAGGGGAATCCCAAGGAAAGAACACTCACTGATGCAAAGCGTCTGGCAATGAGCGTAACTGCAAATTAACTACAGCCCCCTCCTTTTCAAGCACACATACACAATACATGCATGCATGTGTACATATACATACATGCATATATACATACATATATGTGTGTATGTATACATATATCTATATGCCCTACAGCTATCTATCTATCATCTCTCCATCCATCTATCATCTATCTCTCTATCTCTCTCTGTTTGTTTATGTATCCATCTATCCTACAGCTATTTTGAAAGAAGTTACTCAATTTTTTCCAGCCAGAATGTAACTACATTAAGAAAGGAATTGTGGAGTTTATCATAGAGAAAAGAAGACTCTGTTCAGAGGAGGAAATGGAATAGAGTATCTGCCTGCAGATTTTCAAAGGGTTGTCTTATGGAGGAAAGAATAGACTTGCTAGGCCTGGCCCCTTGGAAATGGGGGCGGGAAGGGAGGTAGGACAGAATTAGACGTAATGAGATGAGTTGCAAAAGGAAAATTTGGAACTACCTGACAATTGGAGTTCTCTGAAAATGGAATGGCATGACTGGAGGGGAGGTAGGTCCAGGTTCCTAGGGATCTTCAAGGAAAAGCTGGATAATCCTTCGTTGGGTAGATGATAGAGAAGGTTCTTGTTTAGGCACCATTTAAAATCGTTGTCTTCTTGTTCCTTTCAACTAGGAAATTTTGTGATTTCTCTGATATTTGAAGACTAAATTTCCTAAAATTTTCCACATTGATGACAGAATGAAAAGCAAATATTCAGATAGCTATTCTGGGAAAAATCATGTTTTTTCAAGGATATGGATGATGTCTGATCTTTTCTCTTCCAAGTAAATAATGGATATTTGTTTCACCCTGTTGCAGCTCTTCAGAGTACAATGTTTTCTGTGGTTTTCATTGTGAAATTCTCTAATAT
Organism: Phascolarctos cinereus; assembly: GCF_003287225.1. Classification (NCBI taxonomy): domain Eukaryota; kingdom Metazoa; phylum Chordata; class Mammalia; order Diprotodontia; family Phascolarctidae; genus Phascolarctos; species Phascolarctos cinereus. Next base: position 58,230,633 of record NW_027555514.1, on the reverse strand, counting down.
TCTATTAGTTATGGGGTGTTACTGATGTGCACATTTCCTCCAGCTATGTCAATTATAAATCAACCGTGCCTTCTTGGTGAGTCTGGTGCATGTCTTCCTGTAAATTTTCCACAGTGGGTTCACCAAATGTTCTGGTAATGTACCACTTGGGCTATCCATTTGTTATCTCTCAGTCTTCATGACAGACTAACCTCTTTCCTTTCTTATACATCTCTTTACTGATATCTCTTATGTAACTTTTAGTTTATACAATTCATTGTTCCTAGTATTCCAAAGGAAGTTGTGTTCACCCTGGGTCTCTCCATTGCCCTTTGAGTGACACAATTGTAATTTCATTATGAGAACCCATGATTTAGAGCACTGTGGTATCATTGAGGAATACTGACATTAAAAAGAGAAGTTCCTTTGTTTGAGGGAAAAGCTTGAGGTCATTGAAATTGTCTAGTGCAAAATTCAGCACCAGTTCTTAAATCTAAGAACATGGCAAAATTATCACCAGAGTAATGCTTTACAAAAATTTAATAAGAAAATACATTTTTTTTTAATTTGGGGGACTTTGCTGACAACATTTTACTGTGAAATTCTTTTTCAGGAAGATGGATAATTGACATAATATCTGTGAAAATAGAAAAGGATATTAACTCAAACACATAGTAATCCCACAGAAAAGGGAGATGAAGACATGCTGTAAATATCCGTGTAATCTGATGTCAGGAAATATATTGAATATAATTTACATGCTTTTCGAATCCCTTCCTAGGAAAAATCGGTGCCATTTCATAAACAGACAAGTACGTTTGAAATGTACAAGCCTGGGTTACGGTAGATCTAAGAGTAGGAGGTATAGATGAAATAAAATGCCCAATCCATTTAGCTAACATTTACATAGCACTTTAAGATTTGCAAAATATTTACAAATATCTCATTTTACCTTCATCATAAACTTGGCAGGTAAGTGCTGTCGTTGTTATTGTTGTTGTCATCCCTATTGAGGAAACTCAGGCTGAGAGAGATTAAGTGTCTTACCAGGATTCACACAGCTAGTGTCTGAATCACTACTTGAACAAAAGGCCTTCTGATGCCATATTCGGCACTCTATATACACTTAGCCATCTCTAATTTCCCATTGTGCTTCCCTGGAACACATTTTTGAGAGGATTTTATTTTAAATGTTTTCTATCTAGTTAATTGATGAGTTAGAATAATATTTTTTCTCTTCTCCATCTATCTATCTATCTATCTATCTATCTATCTATCTATCTATCTATCTATCTACCTGTCTGTCTATCGATTTGTATCATTCCATAGACTTCATAGAATTAGAAGTGCAAAGGACACTTGTATGACACCCTCATTTAACAGGTTAAGAGACTGAGGCATAGCATCTCACTTCCAGGCAAGGAGTTGAAGATGACACCTAGGTGGTTAATTTGGGTGACTCAAAGGACAGTGATAGTACCTTCAAAATAAAAATTCAGAAGAGGTGGGTTTGGGAGGAAATGTAGTGTAATAAAATTTGCAATGTATATATTAACCCATTCATGCCTTCCTCATACTATGCATCTCACTGTGCTCCACCCAGAATAAAAAGGGGGAAGGGGAGGCCCTAACTCACCATCACTGCCCTGGATCCAGAAACTGGCCCCACCTCAAAGGGTTCTTGCAGTAGCCATAAGGTGATCGTGGGGGGACAAGAGACAAATGTACTATATGTTTATGTGGAGGATAGAGAGAGGGATTTCTTTAGTGGTAACTGTGGAACCACTTTTGCAGGTGTCCAGGTAGTGGTTAGATTATAATTACTCTGAGGGGCCAACCCCTGTGCAAAAGGGTGAGGCTATGGAGCAAAATAATGGAAATGGAATGGTAAGGGATGAGGCTATGTGAAGTTGTGTTAAAGATAAGCCCACCATTGGCTTTAATGGGGGCGAGTCTCTGGTGGGGTGGGGATTGATTTGTCCCATCTGATTGATCAAATGCCTTTTGGTATCAGACCACAACCCCCTGGGGGTTGACACCCTAGGAACTTCAGCCTCCCCTAATTTGGAAACGAGTGACATAGATTGGTATTCTAAGTATAGCCCAATCTGAGCATCTGGAGTTTGCCTGGGCAACATTTTTTCCCCTTATGCTTTTCTCCAGTTGCTCTCATCAACCTTCAGTGACTTCTTTCTGTTCTGTGTCCCTGCTCCCAGTTGCTTTCAATCACCAGCTTCCCACAAATCTATTCAGGTCTCTCCACAGGTTGATTATTCCCTTTCACAGAGCATTGACTCCCTGACATAACCCACAAGGGAAGAACACTCCTCACTCAAAGATATTTGCAAATAACAATGCACTTCCAGACCAGAGTGATCTGTTGCTAGAAATCTTTCTCTGCCAGTTATAGCTCTGCACAAGAATTTTCACAGAGCTAAGAGAACTATCTTCTTATATCTCATAAGTGTGTTTCTCCTTCCAATTTAATTTTGTTTTTTCTTCATTTGTATCCTCTTTTCCCCAGTGTTCCATAGAGTACAATGACTCAAACCTTTATCAGTATTTCTTCAGAGGTCCAGGGCAGAGGTTTTTAACCTTTTTTTTTTTTGTGCCATGAGTCCCTTTGGCAATCTGGTTAAGCCTATGGATTCTCTCAGAAAAAAAAATTCACAATTGAAGGAAATGACAAATTTCAGTTAGACATTAGTGTAAATAAAAATCCATCCCCCATCCAAGTTCATGAACTCTTTGAAATCTGTCCTTAAATTCCAAGTTAAAAACTCCTGGTCTATGGAGACCTTGGCATATTCCTTGGGGAAAGGAGGGAAGTACTCTACTTTCTCTTCAATTTTCTCAGTCTTCTCCCTTTTCATGATTGCTCTTTGGAAAGCTGATAAGGTTTAATCAAATTTCCTTTGGGCTAAAAAGGAAATAGAAGAATCCTTATTATTATTCAAAATTGTGTGTGAGGTACTATATGAGGCACTATATGAGATACAAAGATGAGTAAGACCTGGACAATCCATTCATGTGTATGTGTGTGTGTGTGTGTGTGCGCGCACGCATGTGCATGTATGTATGTATGTATATATACATATATGTTTATATGTGTATGTGTGTGTGTATACACACACACATACACATGAATGGATTGTCCGGGCCTTACTCATCTTTGTATCTCATATAGTGCCTCATATAGTACCTCACACAGAGTTTTGTATAATAATAAGGATTCTTCTATTTCCCTTTTAGCCCAAAGGAAATTTGTGTGTGTGTGTGTATGTGTATGTGTGTGTATGTATGTACACACACACACACACACACATTTCCAGAGCTGTTCTTAGGGAAGTACAATGGGGGATAAAAAGGAAATCAAAGTCACTTTCTCTTCCTTTTCAAAGTTTACCATTGATTAGAGGTTATGCCCCTAAGTCTAACTTAGTATCCAAAATTAGCATAGGGTACAATAGAGTCCATTAGTTTGATATTTGAACTTCTATGAGATGTTATTAAATTCCAGACAAAGAAGTAAAAGTTTCAAAATTGCAGGTCTGTATGAAACCCAATATTTTAGAAGTTCTAAATTGATGAAAGGGATCCATTTGAGGTTCTCATTATGAATTCCTCCAGGTTTAATTATCCAGTTATACGGAGTCAATCTTAGTTCCCTCTTGTTATAGATTCTATGACTCAGCTTGTAGTCTTCATCCAGTGAAACTAGAGTGAAATTGATGAACTAGGTCTAATTATGCATTCCCTCTCATTGCTGGGTGTTAATATGTTATCCTCAAACTAACGTAAAATCTACTTATACTCATTCTTTTTGTGAAAAGGAACATCTTCCTCCTTTTTTTTCCTCTCTCTCCAATGTGTTTAGTGGCAGAAGGAGTTAGCTCTCTTACTACTAGAGACTTTAGATTGCTTTTATGTAACTTCTCAAAACAATTAAGATGAATGGATCTTGGGTGACCTTAATTTACATGTCTTCTGTGTAGTGGTGTATTAGGAGGTGGATTTCATCTCAGTATAAGGAAGAACTTTCTATGGAAGAGCTGTTCCCAATAGAACGATTTAATTGAGTTAATAAGAAAGAGTTCCTTATCATGAATAGGGCTTACACCAAGACTGAATGGCTACTTGTCTGGAATTTTGTAGAGGGGGTTCATACGTCAGGAAAGAGGTTGGATATGAGGAACCCTGAGGTGATTTCCAGTTCTAAGATTGTATGTGAGTGCTTAGAATTAGGATCATGATGACTGCTGCTGCTGCTGCTGCAACTGCTAGTAGTAACTACTGATATTATGACTGCTACTGCTAGTACTACCACTAGTATTTGCATAGTACCCTAAGGTTCCCAAGGGACTTTATGAACATTAACTCATTTTATCATGACCCTGAGAGGGAGGTGCTATTATTTTTCCCATTTCACAGATAAGGGAACTGAGGCAGATAAGCTAAATAACTTGCCTGGGGTCACATATCTAGGAAATGTCTGAGCCTAGTTTTGATCTTAGATTTTCCTGAATCCATATCCAGTACTGTCTACAATGCCACCCAGCTAAAGTAACACATACAGATATACATATATCGATATATAATATATAATATATGTATGTATGCATATGTCTACATATCTATATATCTATCTACTTATTTATCCCAAACAATTTTCCTATTTTAGAGTTGCTATAGTTTACCACATAGTACCAGGGATATAGAGATCTTATTTCTTGCCTTTTTTTTCTTTTATTCTTTCAGTTGATTTCTTGTATCATCTATGCCCTATTCCATATCTATGTATCTGTATATATATATGCACAGATATATATGTATATGATATATTTATATAAGCATACATATGTATATGTATAGAGTATATAAATATCCACTGGTTTATATATACATGTAGCATATATCTGTCTATATAGATCGCTCTATATACACACATAGTTTATGTATACTATATGTGTGTATAAACATATGTATATATGTATACATTGTTGTGCATGTATGTATGTATGAGTCCAGAAGACCTGAGTACTCATCCCAGTCTCAGATACTTACTGGCTGTATGACCTTGGGCAAGTCATTTAACCTCTGCCTCATTTTCCTCATTTTAAAATTGGGATAATAATAGTCTCTATCTCTCAGGGTTGTTGTAAAGATCAAATGAGACAACATTTGTAAAGCTTTTAGCACAGTGATTTGTATATGGTAGGCACCATATAAATATTATTATTGTAATTACTATTACCATCTAGGGTGGGGTGAATGGGGCTTTTCCTTAGGACCCTAAATTTAGCAGGTTCCAATGATACAGGCAGTCCTTTAGCAGCAGAGAAACCACAGAGCTTGGGAAGCTACAAGATGATGGACTGGGGTGATTTCCTTTTAGTCTTCCTGCTCCTGGTCCAGCATACAGCATTCTCCTTCAATTCAAATGAAGGTTCACTTTATACTACTTACCTCTCCCATGGTTTATTATACTTGCCCTGCATTCAAAAATATTAATTATGACTCTGCCTGGGATCACTGTGGCATTATCCCATCTGTGGGGTAGCCTTTTATTTCCATGAGACTGAAAAGTCTTGATATTGTACTAAACAGTTTTAAGCAAGGTAAGAAACAAAAGAAGAAAAACCTTCTTACTTTGACATCTTAAATTAGAATGTTGGCCTTGATGAGTAGGGGACATGGGAAGAAGAATGAGGAGTAGTGTCTGAAATACTTCTGTATCTATCACTGAATAAATTATTTAATTTTTATGTTCAAAATTTCATCGTCATATATTCCATGTTCTAAATGAGATGAGATACATCTTATTGCTGCAAACATTTAAGAAGCAAGGATTCCAGGAACAATAGTATCACAAGGCCAATCGGGTCATTGCTTTTAATGAGTAGGTCAGTATGTGAGCTAGAGGGAGCTTAGGGTTACTTTGGAAGCCGGAGATATGACTTAGAGAACCAGAGTCAAAGAGCTCGTCCAGCTCTGAGCCTGTGATTTCCTGCCTGTGGCCCAGAAAGTCCAACTGAATTCAAATAGCCTCACTGCAAGAATGCACACATGAAGCCCAAGAGCACCAAGTTAAACTTGTTTCTGTTTGCTGAAATATTCAGTAAAATAGCTCAGGGAATATTTGGTGGTGGGATTTTCATTGCAGCCAAGTGTCAAAGACGCTCCTTCCTTCCACTAATAACAAATTCTTCTTGTTTTCATAATGACTTACTTCATAACAATTTCCATACGTTTAGGTCTGGCTTTAGAAACTGAACGTCTGATAAGACTTTTCTGGACACTTTTATGAAAGCATAGTTACAAAGTAGAACAACTGAGTTCCAACCAGGATAAAGTTAAAATTAGCAATTCTCTGGTGGGAGTATACATACTTTTTCTTATTCTTTTTCTCCTCGTCCACATAATCTTCTCTATCACCACCTAGGTGGGCAATGTTAAGATTATAGCAACCCAGGAAAGTGCTAAAAGTAGGCTTTTATATGTTTATACTTACAACTACAGTTATTTGTAATTGCCCATGTCTTATATTAGTACTTACAACTTCAATATAGAACTTATGGAAAATCTCAAAAGATTTATTTTGAATAAATATCTAGATGATGGGAATATATTCCAATTATTATCTTTGTAAGTCCAGTGTAAAGGAATGTTGAATTCTAAGATAATTATTTTGTATTTTGGTGGTTATGGCACATGATCAAACTTTGGCATCTGGAAAGAAGAAAGACTTTTAGATTTGTAGCGGAGTAATTTACTTAACCCATCCTAACCCTGCAATTCTTGAGGAATTGTTCCAATTCAAAGAGACAATTCAGATCTATTATTGTTTACCTGTTCCTGGCAGGAGAGTCATTGCTTTATTATTTTCTCCTCTTTGCTTTATTGACTTATCTTTCTTGAAACCATCTTTTAATAGCATATAATAGGGAAAGTCATTTGTATTTGTTATATTATAAACATGAAGTCCCATGTTTTAGAGTAAGAATCTTCCCTTTGGGATAAAATGCTCTATACCTCAGAGAAAAGACGAGAATTCAAATTAGGCCTATCTGTCTTACCTGGCAGTGACGTGAAGCATAATTTTAGTAGTCATTCTATTTTCTATGACAATTCCTTCAAAAGCTTGCCTTTTTTGAAAGGGAATATGGGAGAAGATTGGGTGAATTTTCAGCATTGCAATTGTAATCTATAGCCCAACTGTTATTACCTGCTTTGGAACCTTCAGGGCCTCCTCCATAGTCTACTGAATAAATTCCAAACACCTTACTTAATATTCAAAGCCTTCCACAACCCAATGCCATCCTTCTTTTTGAGTCTCTTCTTCTGTTACTCCACTTCCTAACTCTGTCTCCCAATCAAATTACACTGCTTGAATCTTTCCAACAGGCTTTACATATTTTGTACTGCCTAGCTTTCCTCCCTCATTTGCATCTCTCCATCTTTCAAAGTCCAGCTTAGATAGCACATCCTACATGAAGTCTTCTCCAGTGACCTGCCTACAATTGTTTTATTCCAGATTGCCAGCTCCTTGAAAAGGTCAGGCCTTATTCATGTTTATATCCCTATCATACCTCATTAGTGCCTTGCACTCAGTAGACACGCGACATTTACTTAGTGCCAACATGCTTCCTAAATGCCAAGCACTATGCTAAATGCTGAGGCTACAAAAAACAGAAGAAAATCAGTCCTTGAAAGATTTTCTGTTCTAAAAGACAGCACAAACTGTCAGCTTATAAGTATATACATGAATATAAGATTCTTTTGGGAGGGAGGGCGTTAGCATCTAGGAGGTATCAGGAAAAGCTACAAGTAGAAGAAACACATACAAGCAAATACAGTAAAACAATCTTGTATCTTAGTTAAACCAATTCATTTAAATTTAATTCGATGTGTTGTCTATAGAATTAGGGATAAATAGTACCCTCAAAAAGGCACATCACAGGTAGAAATTAATTGTGCATGAAGAAGTTGAAAAATGATAAATGTGGGGCAGCTTGGTGGCACAGTGGATAGAGCACTGGCTCTGGAGTCAGGAGGACCTGAGTTCAAATCTGGCCTCAGACACTTGACACTAGCTGTGTGACCCTGGGCAAGTCACTTAACCCCCATTGCCTCACCAAAAGAAAAAAAAAAGAAAAGAAAGAAAGAAAAATGATAAACATATTTGTTGCTGATACATTTCACTTACTAAGTCATTGGCCATGGCACTTCACTGACTGGGGAGTCAACAAGGATTCTAAGTGGGAATCAGTGATTCGGCCTTAAAAAACAAAGAAACAAAACATTGTTATTATCACTATGGATGACAGCTGTCTGTATCCATACTCCTGCCCCTTGTGATCAGAAAGGAGCTGAGTAAAAAACCTCCAGACTTCTGTCTCTGCTTCCTGGGATGGCTGTGGTGAGACTTTCCCCTCTACTTTCTTCTTGCTCTTCCTCACTTTCATTCTCTCTAGAGACTGGGGGCTATTAATGCAGAGGGGAAGGGAATCACCAAGTATCCATGCAGGGAGACATATTGAGTGCTTACTGCTGAGATCAAAGACAAGTTTATGGTCACAGGGATAGACCTCAGAATGTGTTCTAATTCTGCCCTTTGGAATTCAGCTATGAAATTTGCAGAATAGAATCACTCCTAAAATTCTCTTCTCTTTCCTTCTCTCCTTCCCTCCCTCCCTCCTCCCTTCCTTCCTTCCTTCCTTCCTTCCTTCCTTCCTTCCTTCCTTCCTTCCTTCCTTCCTTCCTTCCTTCCTTCCTTCCTTCCTTCTTCCTCTCTCCCTCCCTCCCTATTACTTTAGAACACTTTCTCCTTTCTATGTTTCGCACATTTCTCTGTAACACCAAACTCCATGCATCTGCCTCATCGGCCACATTCTTGACCCAAGCCCAATAATCACAATCAATGACTTCCTTCTTCCCAAAGAGCCCTTGCTTTCATCCTTGGAGGCGTAGGTAGGGCTATATTATTAATGAGATTCAGATTGTGTATACGCACAGTCATTGACTAGACAGCAGAACATCTGAGCCAATCATTTTGACTCTTCACAATCAATTAGATTTCATATATCCTCATTGCAATTGAAGTGTCCATGAAATTCTTCATCATGCCATGCAAATTAATAGAATTAATACGTATTATAATTATACATATAATATATAACATATATAATATATATAAAATACAAATGTATAAACTTGGAAATGGCAGTTTGGATCAATTGTTCCATGGCCTGGTTTGTTAGCCACATATGAGAAAGGCCTAAGAAATAGCTGGTGGGATTGGGAAAGCAACAACAATAACAATCAGCACATTACTTGTTGCTCTCATCCTTGCAATACACAAAGAGAGGGCCACAGAATTCTGGGCAAATGAGTTGGCTACCTAGTGTGAATACACTGCCCATTCAGAGTGATTCTTTTCCTATTTCACCTTTTGGCCAGGTGACACTGAATTTAACAACTAACAAGGATAACTATATACTTGGTATTTGTTGGGTAAAAGATTTCTGCATACTTTTCCACACAACCTTTAGAGCCAATACTATGAGGACACCAGTTCAATTTTTATGAGGTTTCTCATTACATGAACAAGCTGAGTCTTATTTTTCTAGGATTCTTAGTCCAGTAGAAATATTCCCAACTAGCAAGGCTCTTTTCCATTAAAAGAAAAAAAAGGAAATTGTTGTTTACATCCCACCCTCATGTTAGATTTTTACTCCAAAATGATTTCTTCATTTCCAGTTTAATGAAGTCACATGTAGAGGACGTATCTTGCCAAGAGAAATATGAATCCCTATTAAGGATTTGTGACTCAGAGACAGATGATATGCTGCTTTTTGTGGAGTCATTTGCATCATGGAGAGGTTGATGGAGCCTTGGGAGGCTTTTATTATAAAAACTTAATATTTATTGAGTTCCTACATGCCCTTTGGTATTAAAATGTGATTTTTAAAAAATTGGGTTCTAAATAAGACTGTCTTAGAGGAAGCATGATGTCACAGAAAGAGAACTGGATTTGGAGTTAGGGGACCTGTATTCAAATCTTAGCTTTGCCAATTACTAGCTATGTGGCCTTGAGTAAGTTATTGGACCTCATTGGGCCCAAGTGTCCCCATCATTGAAATAAGTGAGCTGGACTAGAGACCTTCAAAGTCTGTTCTAGCTCCAAATCTTGTGATATAATGTGCTCTTTAACTGGAGGGCAAAAGCCATTTTCTTTTGCATATAAATACTCATATTCTACTTGTATACAGCATTATGGCATCTTATAATATTACATTGATATTTAACTTTTATCTAGATATGACATCTAGAAGCCTTGTAAGTTAGGTTGTAACATCCATAGGATCAAGAATCACGTCTTAGTCTTTGTATTCCCCCCTAAAAGAGTATAGTACTAGGCATTTAGTAGGTGATTGATTAAAATTTGCAATTTGCAAACTGAATGTATGAAAATATTATGAACTCACAGAATTTCAAAACTAGAGTGGACCTCAAAAGTCAACTAGTTCAACTTTTAAATAAAAAGTGATTCCCTTAAGAAAAAAAAATAAATATTGTCATTGAGCTTCTACATGAAGACCTCAAATAATAGGGAATTTGCTTTGTACCAAGTTATCCAATTCCACGTTTGGCCAGCTCTAATTATTATAAAATATTTCCGTATATCTAGTGTAGTTTCTCAGAACCTGGTCACTTGAATTCATGGTTGGCAGATGAATGCTCCCTTAATATCTGCTTACTTAGCATAACGTGGTCACTTAAATGATCTGTGCTTGCTGTGGAAGTCTGATTATTCCCCACCCTTGAACTTTCTACAAAATCCTGTCTCTGAGAGAAAGTTCCAGAAAATTCACGATTAGTTTTATTCTACCACGAAACTTACTCTGAGAAGTCTAATGAATTCACTTACTTTCACTTGTGTAGTGAATCTGTGGTGTTTTTTTGTTTGTTTTTGTTTTTTTTTCTGGGGCAATATTATGGCCGTGGCTTGGAGGAATTGATTTTGTCTTTCAGGTTCCTGGAAGGACAGCATAACTTTATTTGAGTATTTTAAAAATCCTCTCTCACTCTCTTTCTCCTTTTCTCCTTCCTTCACCCTTCCCTTCCTTTTTCTTTCCCCTTCCCATTTCCCCTACTTTCCCCCCCCACCACCTTCCTTCATCTCTCTCTCTCTCTCTGTCTCTCTCCCTTCCTTCTTTTTTTCCTTTCTTCCATCTCATCTCAGTGTGCCACCATCATTAGATAATTTTTTTAAAAGGTACATAGCCCAGCAAAACAAACTCCTACATTGGTCACATGTTGGGAAAAAAATTCCGAAAATAAACATATTATTCTGGTTTTAAGTCCTCTTCACCTCTCTCAGGAGGTAGGTAGCATGACTCAGCCCTCTGAACTTGTGGCCTATGGTTGTATTGATCAAAGTTCTGCAGTCTCCCAGGCTTGTTTTTTCTCCATAAGGGTGTTGTCAGTGTGTGAATTGTTCTCCTACTTCTACTTATTTTGCTCAGTGTCTGATCACAGGGGTCTGCCTATTTCAACATTTCTCATTGCAAATATTTTATATTCATATTCATATACCACAACTTATTTAGTTATTCCTCAATAGATGAGTACCACCTTAATTGCTGGTTTTTAATACTGGAAAAATAAATGCTATAAATATTTCTGTACATATGGGTTTGTTTTTTCCTTTTTGATCTCTTTGTGGCTAAGTAGTAGCATAAGTGGGTGAAAGGTATGTACATTTTGATACCTTTGGGGGTATGGTTCCAAATTGCTTTCCAGAGTAGTTGGACCAATTTATAGCTCTAAGAAGCATAACTCTAAATTTCTTTCTCTCTCATATTTATACACACATATATACACATATTACACTAATATATGCACAGAGACATATATGTATGCACAGATATATACATATCTGTATATATACAACACATATACAGATACATGTGTGTGTTTATCTCTATATATCTATATCCATCTATCTACCTATCTATCTGTCATCTATCCTCTATCTATCTCTATCTCTACATATGGAACAGAAGGGATTCAAAAGCAGAGGCTGAGGCTACCAGGAATGTGGCTACTAATGACAAACTGACCATAATTTGTTCACTTAGAATATGTTTCAGAGGCTCACACTTAAACACTGTCTCTCCTTGAAGCATTGGAAATTTCAAAGAATAAGAGAAACTTCTAAACTGAAAATCCTTTCTATGGAACACCTTCTGGTGAGTTTTAGTCATTTGGGTATCACCATTGACAATCAGCTGCTGCTGAAGAATGATTTCTTGGGGAGAATGGCAGAGAGTTCACTGACTGTAAGAATTTTGTACTTGGGCCCCCTGAATACTTACTCTGCATAGGAATTTCTATCAGATGTCTGCTCAACTTGGCGGATTTCCTCCTGTCCCTACAGTACAACAGTCTCCCTCAGCTTTTAGTCCTGCCAACAAGGTAGCTTCATTTAGCAGGAGAATTTAATAGAAAATAGGTTCCACCATCTACTAGTTTGTTTTTTTTTTCTCCCCATATATGGCCACCTCAGCTCACTGGCATCATCCTTGGTACTGGTGTGCTGTCCCTGAGTGTCAGTGTGATTGTTTAGTGAGACTACTGGGTTCGAATTGGATATTTTAGTTTAACAAGTTACCAACAATGACCTCCACACAAGAGATAATAAACAAATTTTATAGAGGTTGTAGATGACCAGGAGAAAGAGGTGGATTGGTCATGTGTTAACGAACGGCATGTAGAAAGCAAGAGGGGCGCATGGCAAGATGTGAAACTCCTGAGGTATTAAAAGAACAAGCCAAATTTCCAGGGTATTGGATTGATTCCATAAGGAGTATTTATGGGGAAAAAAGATGAGAATGTGCAGGCTGAGACACTGTGTAGGGGTATGGTCTGCATTGCTAGAGGTAATATGCACATCTAAAATGGTTAATATGTTTAAAAGTTTCGAGTCAAAAATACAATTGATACTAAATGTTATTTGTTTATCATTTAATTTGCAAATTAAGTTGATATTAAGTTGTTCTTTCTCTTGATAATTATGCCACAGGCTTGAGCAGCTACTTAAATCTGCTCCTAATACAAGATATCAAAACAATGTCATTAGCTTAAAAGGAAAGTGAATGAATAAAAAAAACCCTATTAATTAAATGTTTGCTATCCTAATCAGTGAGGAGACAAATACAAGAGCTAGACAGTTCTTGCCATCAAGAACCATAGAGACTACACAGATGAAAGGGAGGTGGCCAGGAAGGAGTATTTTGATATGGAAAGTCACAGGGATGGTAGGTTGTGACACTTTTACCAGTAGCAAAGAAAATACTGGTTTAATGATGATTCTAGATATGGAAAATGACAGCAGATGTCAGTTGTGTTGTTGTGTAGTTGTGGTTGTTGTTTGTTCTTTGGTTTTGAAGAGTACCATGACATCAGGAAGATGATGCCATGACAGGCAAGTGAGTTGGATTTAAGTGATGGAGGGCTGTGCAGAGTCGCCAGCCTCCCTCTCTCCTCTGGAGCTGTCTGGGGCCAGTGGCCAGAGGTAGAGCATGACAACTGGAGATGGCCCAAGGAGGCATTGAGGACCTTGGCTTTTTAAAGCGAAGGTCTTTCTGAGTTCTCGCTTTGACTGAGGAAACCAGGGTACTTGTGCAGTGGTGAGGCAGAGAGAAGATGACCTGGTTATAAAGTGAATCAGGACTTTATTAAGAACCTGATAAAGAATGTGAGCCATGTGAGGCAGTCACCACGAATATACCATTGGCCCACAGATGCGTGAGCTGGTAAATGTTTAACAACCAGCTCTCTGCTTTGCTTGACACACTTCTGAGCTTAATCTGCGTTGTTAATATTTATTCTTTCCTCTTCTCAAGTCCAGACAATTGACAAAACAATAAATCATGCCTTGATTTGTAGCACTTGCTGATTTCTGAGGTGTAAATGCTCATACTGAAAAGTTAACAATCAGCTCTGTCAAGTCCATATGAGTTGGTGCATGCAAGTCTGCAGGAGCCAGGGGAGGAGTTCCAGAACTGAAAGGGTTAAGTCTTTCAAGGCATGGTCTCTGGATCTGAGGGGACAGATGGGACTGGCTAGATAACACAGGCCTTAGGAAGCACTGACTAGTCAAGGACAGTAAAGGAGAGTGCCTGTCTTCCTGTTTGGTCTTTCTAGAAGACATGCATTCACTTTATTTAAAGTGCTATGTGTGGGTTAAGCCAGAGTCTCGTTCTGTGAAGTTTACGACTAGAATTTCATCTCTCCAACAGATGGTTTGACGGTCCAGGTCTTACTGACACTGCTTTGGTTTTACAAACAAACCATCCCCCGGTTAGCTCTGTTTTGCTTAAGTGTTTTGACTTGTTTGAGTGTTTGCATCAGCTCTGTTAGACGCTGAAGGACAAAATTTGAAGACAGGATTTCAGATCCCGTGTCTACTGGTTAGATGCAGCATGGTATGACAACAAATTACAGAAGAAGGGCCAACGAGCTTGAAATTCAGTGAGCAGGAGGGTAAAGAGTGATTTTATTTCCTTTATCCCGACACATACTGTTTAAGAGCCCCAAACCACAAACAGAAGTCTTGGCCAGGACTAACCTGGTGCTTATAAATATGGGTAGCCACCATCTTAACATGAAGACTCTTTAGTAAACATTTCACTCCAAATAATTTTCAAATGGCAATGTTGGTCCTGTAGCATGTTGTATGGAGGGAAGGGAATGTGGCTTTAATGAGTGGGGGTTGAACCATTATTGTAGGGTATTCAGGAAAGGAATTTTGTACCAGTGGAATGCCCCCCATACCCATTTAGGGGTTAGATTCTCATGATTATACCACTTCTGCCATAACAACTGGCAGAGTTTGTAAAGATTCAATAAAAAACAAACAAACAAAAAAAACCTTTATTTTTCCAAAGTTAGTTTTGACTCCAAGGCCATCATTAAAAAGAGGAAATGAGGGTTGTTGTTTTACAAGACTGTGTAAGCTCTACAGCGAAAATAGAGGAAAACCTCATTATGGGACAAGATCTTCAGTTCTTTCCCTATGTCAATTACTACAGGAATTACGGATTCAGGTGTTAATCATAAAATGTACATGCTTAGTTCAATAACCATATTCTTTACTTCTTTGGAGTTAATCATAGTAGACAGCTAGTCAGCAGAGTAGAGCACTGAGTATGGCATCAGGAAGACCTGAGTTCAAATCCTTCCTCAGAAACATACTAGCTATGCAACCCTAAGCAAGTCACTTAACTTCTGTTTCCCTCACTTTCCTTATCTGTAAAATAGGAATAATAATAACACCTACTTCTCAGGGTTGTTGTTAGGATCAACTGAGATAATAATTGTAAGGCACTTAGCCCAATGCCTGACACATAGGAGCTATTATTATAACATTATTTATTATCATTATCATCACTGTCATCATTATCTGTTTCTGCTTGCTTCTCAATGACTAGAAGATGAGGCAATACAACTTTCAGGAGGAGTGTGAGAACTAATCTTATCACAGGCATGAAAAATTTGTAATAGGTTTATATCACTTAACCTTTCTTAGCCTCAATTTCCATATATGAAAAATGGGGATTAGTCATACTTACCTCACAGGGCTTTTTTTGGGTAGGAATTAAGTACAATTAACTATGTAAATAGCTTTCCAAACTCTTAGGTAAAGTGTAAATGTGAATTATTTGGGGAAAAACAGGTAAGGTGCAAGAATATGAAAGAAGCTTTAATACTATAAGAGCAATATGACATTTTAGGATGGTAAAATAAAGTTGCATAGTTTGGGGAAAATTTTTTTAGGTATATACATGATGTTTGAGCAGCTTAAAACTACACAGAGACTTTTGGGACATCCTGTATCTTTTAAAGACATTAGTACCCATTGAGAGAAGCATTCTTTAAAAGTTTAGATCACAGTTTGGAATGAGGATTCATTTGGAAGTGACTTGCAGATGGCTTTATTAACAACAATTTTTCCTCCCAAAGTCTGGCACATTTCAGATGTTAGCTATAAAATCTTTGCATGTATTGCTATGAATAACCTTTTCCAACTTTAGACTTTGGGGAAATGTAAAACTGTGGTTTAACCATCATCATTAACTGTAATGTCAACCTATTTAAAAAAAAACAGCTCTAATACAAATTTCTCCAGTTTTCCTCTCCATTTTAGAAAGTTAAGTTACTTTTAAAGCTGTGCCTACTTAGGCAAAATAGGGAACTATGTGATGATGTTAATGAATAAGTAAATTTCCTAATTCCCTTTTCACCTCCAAAATATACCCTTTTAACAAAACTAGGAGCTGCTGATGTATAACTTTTTTTTTTCATTCAATCAACAAGTATTTATTAAGTACTTTCTATGCACCAAGCACTGTTTCACAGGTCTTCTAAGGAAGGCTAAATTACCCTTGATAACATGGTACCAGTTGCTAACTGTGACCATCTGTAGACAGCAGCTCTGAAGAGATTGACCAAGATACTTTTATTGTAATAGGAATTGTGAAGTACACCATTTTGCTCTACCTTTTCAATTCATAGCGATTACTAGTCATAGAATTACACATCTGGAGATAAAAGGCAACTCAGAGGTCCATTGGTCCAACCTTCTCATTTTACATTTGAGGAAACTGAGCCCAGGGAAAACTGCACGACTTGTCCAGGGTCACATAGGGAGGAAGCATCAGAGTTTGTCTTTGAGTCTAGGTTTTCTGACTCCAAAGCCAGTACTCTTTATACTGTACCATAATCTCTTTTGTCATTCAGTCAGTTAATAAATAATAATAATAATAAGTAACATTTATGTAGAGCCTACTTCATGCCAGGTATGGTACTAGGTACTTTAACAGTTGATGAAACTGAGGCAAACTAAGGTTAAACAACTTCCCCAGAGTCACAGGGTATGCACAGTTTTTGTAGCTCTATGGGCATAGCTCCAAATTGTTGTCCACAATGGTTGAACTAGTTCATAATTCTACCAGCAATGTTTTAAGTGTCTCAGGCTGAATTCGAACTCATCTTCCTGATTGCAGGCCCAGCACTCTATCCACTAGGTCAGGTAGCTGCCATTTAACAATATTTGTTAAGTGCCTAGTATGTGCTGGCATTATGCTAAGTACTGGGGATTCAAAAAGGAGCAAAAGACAGTTCTTTTCCTCAAGGAACTCATGATCTCATGAAAATCTCTTCCCCTTCATTTCTTTTGTGGGGCTCTTCTTAAAGTATAAGCTTATACTGTCATTAATTATTTTTCACTCATTCCTTTGTTCTTTTACCCATTAATTTATCTATTTATATACTCAATTGTTTATTCATTTGTTTATTTATCAAATTATTTGTTCATTCATTTAATTTTGAGGCTGGGTCACCCTATCTCATTTCAGGCAGGGAGTGCAGCAGCCATTCATGGACCTAATAATCCCAGTACTGGAGCTTTGCCCAGCCTATTCTATTTCTGTCTCTTACTGGTTTGCCCCTTCTCAGGAAGCCTGTTGCCCCTCTACCCACTTTTCCATACTTGGTGGAGATATCCAATTAACTTAACCTACTGAAACTCAGAATTCCTGGCCTCATTATCTACCAGCCTCAGCCTACCCAGTAGCAGAAATTACATGCATGAACCACCATGCTGGCCCAAAAGTCTTAAGAAGGGCACCACATATACCATAGTCACAACTTTTACCAACAGTCACAACATATGGTCCTCCTGACCATATGCTTTCCAGCAAGTCTAGGAATGCCAAAGTAAATGATATGCTGAGCCGCCACTGATCCCAAAATAAGTGATGCTATGGCCACTGGAAGCACTGATGTAATGTGGGCTCTGTGACCCAAGTCTTCAGGTTGATAAAGCATGTGATTAATAGTGTGCTATTCCAGTCTTGTCTGCGTCCCAAACTACATAAAGGGTATGTCCTTCAGGGACATTGCTTGAGGAATTCAAGTTATTCAAAACCCTTAACATGCCTATAAAAGATGGCTTTTATGGGAAAACTCATGTTGTTGTTCCAGAAGACAGTCTTGGCCACATTGTCTTGGCCCCGCTCTAAGTAGCACATCTGGGAATTGTTCATATGAAAGCTTTGGCTAGCAGCTATGTCTGGTGGCCTGGAATTGATTCTGATATTGAAAAGACTAAGGGAGAGTAGCCAGGATTACTGGCATAACCTACCCAAGGCATCTACTTTTCCATGAGATGGAACCAAGAAATTTTGCTTGAATATCCATATTGATTTTTCAAGACCACTTCAGGGGAAAAATTAATTGTGGTTAGATTCCTTGTCAAAATCTCTGTGCCAACAAACTATAACAAGGAATGTTGAACATTTTTCCTTTTTTTTAAAAAAAGATAAATTTTTATTTTGTTAAATATTTCTCAATTGCATGTAAAAAAAACAATCATTTTTTTTAAATTTCAGGTTCAAATTCTCTCTTTCCCTCAGACTTCCTCTCCCCACTCCTTAAGAAGGAAAGCTATTTGATATAGATTATACATGTGAAGTCATGCAAAACCTATTTCTGTATTAGCCCTGTCGTAAAAGAAAACAGATCAAAAAAAGCCCAAGAAAAATAAAGTTTAAAAAGTATGTTTCAGTCTGCATTCAGAGCTCATCAGCTTTTCTCTGGAGGTGAATAGCATTTTTCATCATGAGCGCTTTGCAATTATCTTGGGTCATTGTCTTTATCAGAGTAGCTAAGGCTTTCACAGTTGATCTTCCTTACACTAACACTATTGCTCAGCACAATGTGCTCCTGGTTTTGCTCACTTCATTTTGCTTGAGTTCATACAAGTCTTCCCAGGTTTTTCTGAAATGGTCCTGCTTGTCATTTCTTATAGCACAAGAGTATCACATCACAATCATATAGCATAACTTGTTCAGCCATTCCCCAATTGATGGGCATCCCCTCGATTTCCAATTCTCTGCCACCACAAGAGGAGCTGCTATAAATATTTTTCCTACAAATAGATGCTTTTCCCTTTTCTTTGATCTCTCTAGGACACAGGCCTAGTAGTGGTATTGTTGGATCAAAGGGTACGAACACTTTGATAGTGCTTTGGGTACAGTTCCAAATTGTTCTCCAGAATAATTGGGCTGCATCAGTGTCCCAAATTTTCTACATCCCCTCTGGCATACAAGGAAGAACTTTTACAGTGGAGGGAAGACTGGGGCACGGAGAGCAGGCAAGGTTTGAATCTTACTCTCATCTACATTAGTTCAAAGAGGGAAATACATAAATATTTAATTGGTAATAGAAACCTATCTTACCCAATAGAGTACCCTTGAACTATGTATGACCTCTACCCTTCAAGTATGACCCAGAAGTGCATATAGGCAGTAGATTTGCCAAACAGCATTTGGTCCTGTGTCCAGTGTTAGCTAAGGGTTCACTGTAATCTCTTTCTGACTAGTTGCTAAGTCTCCTTAGTGTCTCTGGCTTCAGAGCTCATAAGGCTGTTGTTGCTTCTGTTACCATCACCTGGTCCCACCATTGATGTTTCATCTACATGGGCTTTTAATCAGCCTCCAACTGCCATGTCACCGATCTCTCTTTCTGACCTCCTGAGTTGTCTTGGACTGGAAGAATGTCTCGCTCTGACCTTTTGTTAGCTCTGCTACTCCAGAATTTGATGTGAGGCCTTACTTTGAAGGTATTTGGAGGGGAATGTTGGGAGACCTCAGCTGAGTGCTTTCTCTACTCCACTATCTTAGCTTGGCCCCTGGAAGTCCATTTTTTTTTTCATTTTGACAATGGTTCTATTTAATTTTAATATGTTGGTCACCAGCAATCTTATCCTATTGTCACCATTATGATTCAGAATTAGAATCTTATAAAATTAGGAAATCTTAGATTTGGAAGGAGATCATGTAACATAAAACATACCCGAACAAGAATCTTCTCTACAAAACCCTTGACAAATGTATATCTAACCACCATTTGTAGAATACCAGTGATGGAAAGCCCACTGTTTCCCAAGGCAGCTTATTTTACTTTTGGACAGCTCTGACCATTAGAAAGTTTCCCTTCATATCCAAAAGAAATCTGCCTCTCCCCAACTTCCCCTATTTCTATGAGTTCTACTCATAGGGAGAAAGCATAAAAAGTCAAATCCCTTTTCCATATGATAGTCATTCAGCTATTTGGAGACAATGATCGTGTCCCTCCTAACTTTTCCTATCTCCAGGCTATATATTCCCACTGGTTTCCCCCCACCCCCAGTTTTTATATGGTATGGTTTTTCAGTGGCTATAAATGGGTTTCCCTCATCTGCACTTGATTCAGTTTATCAGCATAGTCTTAGCTTTCGTAGTCCCTGACACTACTCTTCTGAGAACAATGCAACCTTTTTGTATTCCTGCCCAGTTATCGGTCCGTGGTTACAATCTCTATATTCAGTATGCATTTTTAAAATAAAAGCTGTGCATGGTTGTTTAGACTAGTTGGCTTCAAATCCTACCTCACTTAACTTCTCTGGGTTTCAGTTTGCTTATCAGTGAAATGATGGAAATGGACTCTGGTCTCTTCCAGCACTACATTTATAATCCTATGAAATCTTTTGACGCTGAAATTCTGCAATCCTACAATCTACAGGAATGCTTTGAGTTTTTAAAATGTTATGATAGTATATAGGCCAATAGGTTTCCTTTTTGTGCTGCCAAAAAACTCCAAATTAAACCCAATGCTCATTAGTGGTACTTAACTCATCCCAGGTGGCTGGTCCTATTTCCCTTTTTCTGACAATTTATTTTTTAAAAACATGAATTATCTTGCTCTGTAAGCCACCTAGTTCTTTAGGGCATAAACACCAAGTAAATAAAGTAATTTACTTTCTATTCCTTGATGTGTGCAGAGTGGCCTGTTTATCCTAGAAGAGAACATGAAACTCCACCCCCCCCCCCAAAACAAAGGGCAAAAACAAAACAAAACAAAACACAAAACTCTGGTGTTCTGGACCAAGCTAATGTTGCCCTTATGGTTTAGGTGCATTTTAATTTTTTTTTTTGTTCCTGAGCTACTTATCAATTTAATGCCTTTGCCCCTAATATATGTTTATGTGCTGCCCCTTTTAGAAGGACGACATGGCATGGTGGAGAGAGATTTAGCACCCAGACCAGGAAGACCTGGGTTTACCCTCTTATACCAACTGCTGTGATATGTCCTGGGCAAGTCACTTAAACTTTCTGTCCTCAGGCAGTTAGTTCTCTGACTTTAAGCTGCAAGAAGGTGCTGCCCTCATTGGTAAAGGGAGTTTCTTCAATTGGGAGTTCCCTGTACCAGTAAAATCACAGATTTGCTCTCTATCCATAGTCTTCTCTCCACCAGTGTCTCTGGAGTTTCCATGGCGAGATGGAGCGGATCAAGCGTGTCTACTTAGTTGTAGACTGAACCCTCCAAATTAAAGAACAGCATGTTTATTAAAGGATAAACATGTATCCAATCTGAAATGTCTGAGAGTTGACATAATTTTGATCAAGCTTGAGGCCAACTGAGAAATCTGCCTAATTCTGGTAAATGAATTTGAACTCACTACAACAATTTAGGAAGAAAGCTGCCAAAAGACAGAGGGCAGCTTTTGTAGATAGGAATGATCCTCTGTATGGAAACACACTCTTTGAATCTCCCAGTATTAGTGATTTTTAGTTGCTGCTTCGAGGCAATTTTTAACTTAAAAGCTCTTTACTTTTCGAACACCTAGAAACTTAAGAAAACTCATTCTTTCTTAGTGAATCTTAATCTTCCACCTTCAACACCTTTCTCTTTGCCTGATCTTTGTGAATTGTTAACAGGTATAGCACTGGGGCTTCAATGATCATTTCTTGAAAGAAAATTTGTGATTTATCCACCATAAGAAGAGTTGACGTGTTTTGATTTAAAATCTGCAAAGTACAGGTAGCTAGCAGAATGGATGGGACACTAAACTTGGAGTCAGGAAGACCAGAGTTCAAGTACACCTCAGACTCTTACTAACTGTGTCACCCTGGGCAAGTCACTTAATCTTTTGTCAGCCTCAGTTTCAACATCTGTGAAATGGATGTAATGACAGTACCTACCTCACAAGGTTAGTGTGAGGATCAAATGAAATAATGTATGTAAAGTGCTTTGCAAATATTATTTCACAATATAAATGCTAGCTGTTATTATTATTTATGTAAATTTTCACATTTAATCCTGATGACATGTCTGTGACATAAATACAAGTGGGATTATCACCCTCATTTTGCAGATGAGGAAACTGAAGCACCATGAAGTTAAACTGCCTTGTCCATGGTTATGCAATCAATCAATATTACAGGTATCTTTGAACCCGCAGAATTACAGACTCTCAGAGTTGGAAGGGACCATCTGATCCAACTGTACAAGAATCCCCTATACAATCTGCCAGACATGGGTCATGTAGCTTTTGCCTGATGTCCTCTACTAAGGGAGAATGCCACGACCTGCTAGAGCAATCTACCCCATTTGGGGAAAGCTCAAGTGATTAGGAAGGTTTTCCTCGCACTAAGCTTGCATCTGCCTGCCTACAGCTTCTATAGTTTGTACTTTTCGTGAGTAGTGCTGCTTTCTTTTCTACATGGTCCTTAACCATTCCGTTAATAATGGAATTTTGCTAGGAAACAACGTTAGGCCAATTGTCAGTTGACTTCCATCCTTCTTTCTGTGTTTCTTTTTCCCTTAATTGGAACATTTGCATTTCCCTAGTCTGTTATACGTCTGTTCTACATGAATTTTCAAAGATTGACATTTAACTATTCCAGTAATCTATTATGTCATTCATCTAAGTTCAGTGGCATAAACATATTCAGGGCTGGCAGGGGCTCACTTACTATCACTCTAATTATTTAGAGATTCAATTCTTTATTAGTTATTTCTCATTTTCTCTTTTCTAGCTCAAAGATTCTTCATGGTAGAAAAAGAAAAATTAGAGTTGAGTAGTTCAGCCCTCTCCGTGTCTTCTACGTATGATTTTTCTCATAGGTCCTGTACTCCTATCCTTTCTTTATCTTCTTTTATTTAATGTGGCTTAAAAATACCGGGTCTTTCAATTCCATGTTGAGCATTCATCCTTCTAGATCATATTTAATATAGTGCACAATATAGTCTGGATTGGGAAAAACTGATCTATAGTATATTCATAGATAGGCCACCTAATTCAATAGCAATAATTTCCAAAATGCAGATGACTCCTTAAAATGTATTAAGGTAAAAATAGGTTGGATGTGCTACTCTTTTTTTGAGATACTATTTTCTTTGATAAGATGGAAATACTTTCAAATGTTTGAGAAAGGTTTACTGAAATGTATTGGTTTCCCATTTTGTTTGCTAATGGAGACTGAGGGAAAAGGATGTGGAGTTTTGGGTTTCCCAGCAAAAGTTGATACAGTTGGATAGCGACCTGATACATCTTGATTGTCTGAGTGCGAAGCACCTCTGTGACTCAAATAATCTTCATTGCCATTGCATAGATTCATGTATTCTGAGATTATCTGCTTAATCTACTTTATTTTTGAATGGGCTTTTCCCTAAGCCACCAGAGGAAAAGACTCATTCTTCCCTATTCCTTTGTCCTAATCATTTCCACCTTGTTAGTTCAGACAGAAACAAACTTCAAATCAAGTGCCACTTTAGGGGCAGCTAGGTAGCACAGTGGGTAGAACACTGGGGGCCTGAAGTCAGGAAGACCTGATTTCACCCTGGACCTCTGACACATACTAGCTGTGTGACCCTAGACAAGTCATTTAACCCTGTTTGCCTCAGTTTCTTAATATGTGAAATGGGAATAAATAAAAGCACCCACCTCCCAGAGTTGTCTGAGGATCCAGTGAAAAAAAATAAAGCATTTAACACAGTGTCTGACACACTATATACCTGCTAGTTACTATTATTATTATTATTATTATTATTATCATTGTTTTTATTATTACTAGTAGTAGTAATTACTAACAACAGCAGCAGCGGTCTCTGCTGATAGTCACCCACACATTAGTCATGGGTGCTCTCCTCCAGGAAGTCGCTTTGTATGTATTTTGTATTTAATTTCCGATATACATGTTGTTTTCCCCCAGTGTAATTTAAGCTTCTTGAGGGAAGGGATAGCTTAGTTTATATTTTTGTATTCATAGTGTCTAGTATAGTATCTGGTACATAGTAAGCACTTAAAAATGCTTATTGAATTAAATTGTCTCGACTTACAAAATTTCCCCCAATTGTGAGTTATACACTGGTGGGTTTGCACAGGTATCTCTAACAAGCCTTTAATAGTTCATGCAACTCTCATTTAATGTCAGGGAAAAGTGGGTACAATATCAGTCAAAGCCTTACCATTTAACTTTATCATCTAGTGTTTAGTTTTGGATTTTATTAACCAATTAATCAATCAATATTGATTAATCCCTTTTTGCCTGGCAGACACTGTTAAGTACTTTTTATTGAACTTTTTTTTTCTGGAACATTTATTTTGTCTCTCTCTCGGCCCTTAGAAAGAGAAGAAAAATTAAGTCTATATCCCAAAGAGATAATAAAAATGGAGAAAGGACCCATATGTACAAAAATATCTATAGCAGTTCTTTCTGTGGTGACAAAGAATTAGAAATTGAGGAGATGTCCACCAACTGGGGAATGGCTGAACAAGTTGTGGTATACGAATGTAATGGAATACTATTGTGCTATAAGAAATGATGAGCAAGCGGACTTCAGAAAAACCTGGAAAGATTTAGGTGAACTGATGCTCAGTGAAATGAGCAGAACCAGGAGAACATTGTACACAGTAACAACTACATTGTGTGATGACTGACTGTGATAGACTTAGCTTTTCTAAGCAATGCAAGGATCTAAGAAAACTCCAAAACTCTCATGATGGAGAATGCTATCCACATGCAGAGAAAGAACTTTGGAGTCTGAAAGCAAATGGAAGCATGCTATTTGCTCTTCTTTTCTTTTATTGTTTTGTTTCTTCTTTCTTGTGATTCCTCTAAGTAGTTCTAATTCTTCTTTACATCATGATTAATGTAAAAATATGTTTAATACTAATGCATAACTAGAGCCCATATCAGATTGCATGCCATCTTGGAGAAGAGGGGAGGAGAAAGAGGAGAAAAAAATTAAAACTCAAAATCTTATGGAAGTGAATGTTGAAAAATAAAAATAAGTAAATGTGGGCCAAGTGATGCTCTCTGCCTCACCTTTTCCTCCTTGTTTGTATAGTTTTCTACTTGCTTACCCAGATTGTGTGAGACACTCACTTTTCCTCTTTTTCCTTTCCTTTTCTTCTCTTGTGTTTCCCTTTCCCCCTCCATTTGCATTTCAAAGTTTCTACTTAGCTCTGGTCTTTTTATGAGGAATATTTGGAAGTCCTCTTTCCTTAGAGATCAATTTTCTCCCCTGTAGGATTATATTCAGTTTTTCTGGGTAAGTTATTCTTGATTGTAACACTCTATCTTTTGTCTTTTGGAATATTATATTCTAAACTCTTCTCTTTCATATTTGTTCCTGTCAAATCTTATGTGGTGTGGGTTGTGGTTCCTTGTTGTTTGACATCTTTCTAGACTATTACAATTTTTTTACTTTTACCTGGATGTTCCAGATTTTGTCTCTGCTGTTCCTGGAAGTTTTCATTTTGGGGTCTTCTTTCAGTAGGTGAATGATATATTCTATTTTGACTTTGTCCTCTGATTCTGATAGATATGAAGAATTTTTATTCAATTCTTGAAATATGGCAACCCATTTTTTTTTGGTTATGGCTTTCAGGTCGATTAATGATTCTTAGATATTTTTTCTTTTACATGTTTTTGTAGTAGATTATTTATATGGAGTACATTTTTGAGTCTTTTGATTTTGGTGTCATGTTTCTTATTGTCTCATGGAGTTATTAACTTCTCTTTGATCCACTCTAATTTTCAGGAAGTCTGTTGGATAAGGTTTTGTAATAAACTGCTAAACCTCATTTCCTTTTGAGCTCTTTCCTTGAGACACTTAACTTCACTTGTAATATGATTATTTTTAACTTGCTTTATTTCTTTTAAAAATTCTAGGAGATATTTCAGTTGAGGTGTTGGTTTTATTTTGTTTTTGTTTTTGTTTTTTACTTTGTTGGCAAATGTTGTGGAGTTATTCTTTTGTAGGTTTGTTTTGGGCATCCCTGGCTCTATTACAAGTCTTATTGTGGGTGTCTTTCTATACGTACTCTATTTTCCAACTTTACTCCCTGAATTGGAATTTTGTGTTAGGGCTAGGCACTGTGTACTTCTGAAGGGAATATCAAGGCTTTTCTTGGTCCTGATCTGTATTTTCTGGGTGTTATGGCTGTTTTCTCTGGGAATGAAGTGCAAGGTTTTCCATACATTTCAGGGGCATCTCAGGCTGGAGAGCTGCAAACTTATAGGGTATTCTAAGTGGTCTGATCCCAGGCCAAGCCTAACCTGTGTCTGAGCTTTGCAAGTTTCTGCCCTGGTTTGATTTTAGGTGACACAGCTATAGTTTTGCTGATTTGAGCTTCAACTTGCTGCTGGCCCCTATCCTTTCCAGCTAACTCTAAGCTTGAGCTATTTCAGAGTAGTAGAACTCTGTGCATGTCACTCTTTGTAGGAGCTACTTGTCCTTGGTTATTCAACAGGCCCCCATCTGGAGTCAGAGTCACATAGCTGCCTGTCCCTTCTATTCCTTCTCCTTGCACAGTATATAATTACTTCAGGCGTGATTCTCTATGGATACCAGATTGCTCCCTTAGCCCCTGATGGACACATGCTTCAGCTCCATCCCTGGGGCCAGAGAACACATCTGTCTCTTGGATCCTTTTCCTGCTTTTCACATGCCCCATAGCTTTAGGTTCCACCGTACTGGATCTATAACCACGCTCCTTGACCTAGTATGCAGCCCCATGGACCCCAGCCTAATCTCTGTCTTGGAAGGCTCTGTGTTGTCCTTCCTGGCTGGATTCCCTCCCAGGTACCCAAGGCCTCTGGCTGTCTCTTTATGTTGATCTTGGCTGGAAAAATGACTCACTGTGGTTTCTCCAAGCATTTGCCTATCACTACTCTGTCTAATATTCTTTTTTGATCTTCCTTGGTGAAGTTATGGGAGAGAGCTGCACTGTACTTCGTCCTATTCCACCATCTTTGCCAGTCTCTCTCCTAGTGTTTTGAAAGATAGAACCATGATGTTCTGGAAGATTTATCCCCCAGTGATATCCATTTTTGAGATAACTGAGTATTCATACATTTCATATGTTTCTGAGGGTTACAAGTATGCTAAAACACAATTATCAACCTCAGCTCAAGTGAATACAATATTTTCCAACAAAAGATTTAAATTTTTAACAATGATGTAGCTTACTGTATGCAAAGTCACAATTTCCCATTGCACTATGTTTAGTAGGTGCTTAATAAATGCTTACTGATCTTGAGCTAACACTGAAGATTGCTGTTTTGGTGAGCTGTGCTATCTCAGGCTATTTTCAAATAATGAACCCTGGCCCACTGATGCTGGGTACTTAGCATCGGCATCTGTTATTCAAAACCTCGGAGCACATGCCACCTGCATATTTAGTGAAGGAAATGATTTTCTCTTTCTAAATATAGATTCATTATCTGATGATCCACAAATAAATACATATGTTCATTCAATAGCAGGGACAGAGGGAGAAAGTTGAAATTAACTGCCATAAAACTTAGACATCACTTGATGAAGGGGCTGCTTTTATAATTAAAAAAAAAATGAAGGTATTTATTAGTTTGAGATTATCATGCCTAAATTGATCGATGCACCTGGCAGGGAAATTGACAGAGACACCTGGGTTGTCTCCTGGGCTGCTTGCAATGACGCGGTTGTCAGGATCTTGGAAGCTGTCATGGTATTAACTATTCCAGGTGTGACACATCGCTGATTCTGTGTCACCATTTCTAGAGACTCTTGCCTATTCAAAGGCTGGGTGTGGCCTCAGACTGGTGGGTGTGGGTAGGAACCCCTTGGCCAGTGTAACTTCAAACAAGGTCAGTCTTCTGTGGAGACTGTGAAGGCAAGGTCAGCAGTAGAAGTAGCATCAGAGTGGTAGCTGCTTTAGGACAGCAGAGAGAGAAAAGCGTAGAAGGACTGGCAGGTTTGGAAGACACAGGCAATCTAAGAATGAGGCACCTTTGGTTGTCTTATTTGCTGTAGGTGATCGTCCTCATATTTCACCATTGACATTAACTCTGTGGTGGCCGCATGGCTTAATGAAGAGAAAGGGGGAGAGAGAGGAAGAGAGAGAGAAAAAGAGAGAGGGAGGGAAAGGGAGAGAGGGAAAGAGAGAAAGAGAGAGAGGGAAAGGGAGAGAGAGAGAGAGAGGGAGGGAAAGGGAGAGAGAAAGAGGGAGAGAGAGATGGAGAGAGGGAGAGAGAGAGAGAGAGATGGAGAGAGGGAGAAATAGAGGGGGAGAGAGAGGGAGAGAGAGAGGGAGAGGCGGGGGGAGAGAGAGAGAGAGAGAGAGAGAGAGAGAGAGAGAGAGAGAGAGAGGAGAGAGAATGAGAAAGCATTTAAGTGCTTAGTGAGTGACACGCATTGTAGACTGAGGATATCAAAGTAAATAATAGCTAATCTCAAAAAGAATGTATTTTAATGGTATAAAACTGAACATAAAAGGGAGCTAGATAAGGAATGGAAAGTGGAAGGAGGAAGGGAAAATAAGTCAGTTAGGTGAGTATGGCTGAGGCCAAAGGCTTTGC
This sequence comes from Phascolarctos cinereus, assembly GCF_003287225.1. Lineage (NCBI taxonomy): Eukaryota > Metazoa > Chordata > Mammalia > Diprotodontia > Phascolarctidae > Phascolarctos > Phascolarctos cinereus. The sequence goes on along the minus strand of NW_027555514.1, from coordinate 58,201,918 downwards.
TGGTAAATTTATTAACAACTGACTGGGGGGTGGGGTGGGAATGTGAGGTGGAATGCATGCAGGAGACACTTGGAAGTTTAATCTGCGTTAACATTTTCTCCATCCTCTTAAATCTTGACAAAGAACAAAATGGTAAATTGAGGCCTGCTTTCTATCTTTTGCAGATTTCTGAGGTGTAAATGCAAGCACTGATAATTTAACTGTTGGCTCTTGATGATTGGGTTAAGCAGGTATAGTACTGGAGCTAGGAAAGGCACACATCAGGAAAGTAGAGCTATCTCCAGTAGAGGAAGGCTGCTGGAGAGAAGGTGAAGTCCAAAGATGAATCATGTTGGGAATGGAGTGAGCATGGTTGGGTTTGGAAATAAGAGAAAAAGAGAGGAAAACTAGAGTCTCCTATTAAAGGGGGAAACAGAGAGAAGAAGCCCATAAAATTCTAAAACATTCATTTTTTTCATTTCCCTTTGAAGAGACTGAATAAATGTTCAGCTGATTTCCTGTCATTTCTTCTCCTTCCCCTGCCTCACTGAATCTCTGAATTAAATTATGTATGTATGTATTAGCTTAAGAAGCACATGAATAACTACAAGCCTACATGGTTTTAAATAAAATCATTGTCAGGCTTCGGAAACTGATGAAATGTATTCAGTTTATGAAACTACTTCTTTCCAGGCCTCAGCCGACTTGTCAAACCCAGTTTGGCCTTAGAATCGACTGGCACTGGGTCCTGGAGGTCTCACAAACTCTCGGGACATCTTGACCTCGGCTAATTGTTGGTTTGCTGACGTGACTCCACCTCTTCCAGCTCTAAGCCAGTGCTTAGAGCTATATATGCAGCCAATCTATACCTCTTTGTCCAGCTATAAATGAAGACAAGAACCCAGAGCATAAAGATGACTGGAGCCAGTTATAGATGTGTGTGTATATATCTCTATATAAATATGTTGTATATGTGTGTATACATACACACTCACACACACACACACACACACACACACTTTTTTCCCCTTCAGATTACATGTGAACTTTACACTCCAATGGGGCAGCCAGGTAGCTCAGTGCCAGGCCTGGAGTCAGGAAGATTCATCTTCCTGAGTTCAAATCTGGCCTCAGACACTTACTAGTTGCGTGACCTTGGGCAAGTCACTTAATCCTTTTTGCCTCAGTTTCCTCATGGATAAAATGAGCTGAGAAGGAAATGACAAAATGCTTCAGCATCTTTGCCAAGAAAACCCCAAACGGGGGCATGAAGAGTCAGACACAACAAAAGACTCTAATGGTACTCTTTGGGGCAAGAATGTAGTCAGAGAAAGTTATATTTAAAATACTCAGAATACCCAAGGTCCCAAATTTGGCTCCAAGATTACTGACACTTTGCTTCCTTATTATTTTAAGTAACTCAAGAGTGATGGGGAAAGAAAAAAGAAAATACACATTTATTGAGCATCTGCTATGTGCTAAGCATTTTACAAATATTATCTTATTTAAAAAGTACACACCAACCCTGGAAGATAAGTGCTATTATTATTCCCATTTTACTGTTGAGGAAACTGAGGAAGACAGAGATTATGTGATTGTGAAGAGCCACAAAGCTAGTAAATGCCTCAGGCTGAATTTGAACTCAAGTCTTCATGACTCCAGGTCCAGGGCTCTATGCATCTAGCTCAGGTTGGTGTGGGGGGAGTTTGGGGTGGGAAGAGTGGAGGCAGAAAGAGAAGAGTAGATGAGGACAAAGACAGAGAAAATAGCAAAGGAGTTTTTCGGGTCTTAGGAAGTTTCTTTAAGGTCTTGCCTCAAACTGCATAGTAGCATGAAGCCCTCATTCCACATTCATTCCAGAGTGAAAATTGTCGCTTAGCAGATGAAATCTAGCCATACAACACGTGTTGTCCACATAGTAAGAGTAGAATTTGCACAATTTTTTTTCATTTTCTGGCACATCAAAGGCCTGCATGACAGAGTTGAGGTATGGTAATTATTTCCCTGTCATTAGATGAAAATCTCAGTGATGGATGAAGTACCTCTATTGGCAATTTATGCATTGTGTGACCAATATGTTCTTGGGGAACAGATAAATGTCTCGGTTTGCCAAAATCCTATTATTCTGATTTATTTGGTTGACTCTTATGTTGTCAAAGAGGCTTGGTGATAGATTGGGATGGATTCTTATTTGTATGTTTGTTTGTATTTCTTTGCTTGAGAACAGCTATATTGCTGGGAAACCAACTGGAAGGAACATAAGGATACCTGTTTCTGAGCCTATAATTTTGTATTTATTTGGAAAGAGCCTTTGGAAAGATTCCTCTAGCCTACAGCATGCCACCCGGGATGCATTATGCTCCAACTTGCTTTTGATCATAATAATACTGATAATATTGATTTTTTCCATATGCATTTTTTCTGAATAACTTCATTATTATAGTTTTCAAAAACACTGATTACATATGGCATTTATATGAAATCTGAAATTTATCTAGAAATTAAATAGACCTCTTGCTTTTTGGTGACACAATTTATGGTAGATAATAATGAAACAAAACTATTAACATATACATGCATGTGGTTCCCCTTTATGCCTTTGCTCCTCTTCTTAGCGCTCCGTGTGGGTTTCAGGACCGAGGAGGAGGTGTGGACATTTAACATGTGACATGTCATGCTTGTAGAAGAGAGGCGCCACGGTCAAAGTCAGAGAAAGATGAGGAAGATACCAGGCTGGGGTAGTTAGAGACTCCCTTTGCTGAGGCTGGCTGCTGAATCCACATGCCCTGAAGTGAGATGAGACAAGGAGCAGTCAGAGGTAATTATGACCCACACAACTTCTGAAGGAAATGCACTGGCCATCAGGAGATCCAGTTCACGTTAGTTTCCCCAGTCTATGGCTCTTACTGTGAGAGAATTCAGAGTTTCTGGGTTTTCACTTAAGAGCAAGTCCACTAGATGTGTGAGTCAGACATCACCTGGGATTCTGTTATATCATCCATGCTCCTTTGCCTGCTTGCCAGATAGAATGGATAGAGGACACAACTAAACTTTCCCATGCCCTTCCTAGAAATCCTAGGTTCCAAGAAGACCGAGTTGAGTATGAAACAGTCCAATACTTAATCTTTTTTTTTATTGAACGGGTCCAGAAGAGTGGCTAACCCAATATCAAACAGAGTTAAAAAAATAAATGGGAATTTGTACATTCATAAATTTTCATTTCATTTATATGTATTTTATTTTTTTTTTTAAGGTGTTCCCTCTCCTTTTAATTTGACTGGTTAGTCTACCCTAGTTTGTGCAGGTTACTCCCTCTGAGAATCACTAGGTGAGATCATACGTGCTTCCCTGTAGGATATGGAGGGCTGATAAAAGACACATGGAGTCTAGCTCTGGAAGGAACCTTAGAGATCATCTAATCCAGGCCCCTCATTTTAGAGATGAGATGAAGTGTCCAGCCCAAAGGTACACATTTAAGTAAGCAGCAAAGCCAAAATTGGAGCCCAAACTCCAGGGAGCACTGACCCTGGGGTGCAGAGGTGAATTCTACTTGATCCCTAGAATTGCTGAAAATTACACCTTCACACTGGAGGGGCCTCTGAATAGCTGCGGAGATGCTTAAGCTGCAATAAAGCTCAATAGTCTGAAAACTTTTAAGTGACTGTTGAATGCCTCAAAATCCAGCTTAACTTTTCCTGTCATTCTTGAAAATTGTTATACTATGTAATTTTTGTTTATGATTTGTACAAACATTTTTATTCGTCCCTATCTGTGATTTTACTGGTGTAGTGAACTCTTGGTGCGTAAATACCCTCTACCAAAGCAGATCAGCAGCCATCTGCAGCATAGTGTCTTGCAGAGTTGTTTGGGAGTCGGGGAGTGGAGGGGTGGAAAGCACTGAGAGGTTCAGTGCTTTGTCCAGGGGCATATAGCTCCTACATGTCATAGGCAAGAATACCACCTAGTTTTTCCTGAACTCAGGGCTGGCTCTCTATCCCTATGTTACCAAACATACACCCACACACGCACACATCATTATTATTCCTTACATACATTTTAGGGGTACCCACACCCTTAGGCTTTGATAACTTTGAAGAACAAAAGGTTCAATTTACATACACCTGGAATGAATCAGAATCATTTTGACTCAAATGGAAGCTGTCACTGGCCCAGGAACCTGGCAGTAACCCAAACTTTTGGCTCAATGCAGGCAGGAACTAGAAACGGCTGCACACGTCAGTCAAAGGCAGGATACAGCTTTTGGTTCTCTTCCAATACAGTAGTCCCGTGTAGCCACACCCTGAAAGCCCTATCTGTGAAAACTGCTAGGAGATCAAAGGCTAAGAGTGATCAGTGCCCAGCTATACATACTGGCTAGACAAACGATGTGCTGGTCTGTCCCAAACGGAGCCATCTTGGGCGAATCACTGGAATTGGAGCCGGATGACGCAAGAAGAAGTTCTAGCTCTCTAGCTTATGGCTACTTGTTTGACCATGTGTAAATCACTTAAAGTCTTGTCCCAAAATCTAAGTAATAACATGTGCATTAGTCAATATGCAAACATTTATTCTCTACCATGTGTTAGAATATTGAACTTGGACCAAGGATATAAAAACAAAATGGTCTCTTCTCCCAGGGAAATATATTGGGGGGAAATAATATGTACACAGATAAATCAACGCAAAACACACACATCTGTGTATATACCTATATATATACGTTTATATGTATATGATGTGTTAGAATGTTGAACTTGGACCAGGGATATAAAAACAAAATGGTCTCTTCTCCCAGGGAAATATATTGGGGGGAAATAATATGTACACAGATAAATCAACGCAAAACACACACATCTGTGTATATACCTCTATATATGTTTATATGTATACACATGTATGTATGTAAGTGTGTATGTATATAATACACACACATCTTTTACCCCAGGGGTAGTTAATCCTAATCATGAACATTTATGTAGTGCTTTCTATGTGTCACGCACAATACTAAGCACTTTACAGTTACTTCATTTGATCCTCACAACCCTGGGATAATAGGTGCCATTACCACCTCCTTTTTAGAGATAAGGAAACTGAGGCAAGCAGAGTTTAAGTGACTTGCCCTGGGTCACACAGTTAGTGTCTGAGGCCGGATTTGAACTTAGGTCTTCCTGACTCCAGGCCCAGTGCTCTGTGAATCATGGTACCACCTAGCTGTCTCAAAAATAAATAGAAAGTTAATAACAATAAAATTCAGTCTTTTTTTCAAATTATATAGTTTCATATATATATGTTATTATTTATAATAATAGAATTTCCATTTCATTGATTTATATAAGCAATCCATTTTTTTAATTTGTATTTTAGCTGAATGTGCACAAAATGCAGAGGAGATGCACGTCTAAATTAAGGCTGACAATGCAGAACTTTCTCTGTATTTGCTGAATCTTCTAGGAGAGAGACATAATACCAAAAAAAGCTTGCTTCTAGTGTTGATGCACTTTCTAGTTTAGATACTCCAAGGCATTTTAGAAAGATGCTTTCAAGACAAACTTCTGCATATGTATTTCTTTTTAAACATCTTTCCAAAAACACACTTTGAAAAATGATTCATGCAGATGTGAATTTCAGATGTTTTAAATTTATATCAGCCACTGTGAGTTAACTTACTTGCAGAATTCTTTAAACTCCTCTCTCATTTTTTCCCTGTGTCTTCTGGAACCCTGGGTAATAATGCCTAGTTTGAGAATTATATTAAAATATATTAAATTTCCTTCCTTGCTCAAGATGAACTTGAAATATTTTTCACCTTACTTTATGGGAACCATATACAATTCTCTGTTCTTTCTCATTTGCTGGAATGAAAGGTTGCTTGGTATTGTCCATTGTGTAAACCTAAAAACTGTAGGCAGAAACAGCTTGCTAATCCTTGGGAGCGGAATAGCAAACGGTGCTGGGCATTCAGAAGATTGTAAGGAATTCAGTTAAGGGACTTAGAGCTCTAATACCAATAAAGCCAGGTCTGTTGATCAGAGGAGAATCCCTGGCATGATTTGCATTTCTGCATATTTTGAAGATAAATGGAAAAAGTCTGAATTTATTTAGTGGTGAGAAAAAAACTAATGAATATTGTCCTCTGTTCAGAGGGGAGTCTAGTTGTACCAAGGGTCACTTGGCAAATGCCATAGTAAAATATCAATGAAGAAACCTAGGAAATATTTGTGGTTATGATGGTTATTTAACAAAATATCTACTATAAAAGCTTTCCTTTTTTCCAATAAGGACTACAAAGATTCATTTCCTGGGTCTCCAGTGCATTCTACATGTTGAAGATAGCTAGATGAAGATTGATAGGCCATTGGTTTTATAGTAGAAAAACTGGAAATTAGATTTCCTTTCCCAGGAGAGGGATTAAAGATGAAGTCCTCTTGATCCAGTTCGAAAATCTTTTTTGAAAAGTAGAGGTGGTTGATGTAAATATTCAAATAAACTGGGTAAACAACCATGGAATGCTAGCACTAGAACAGTGTGAGAGCTAGAAACGAAGATTCAGAGCACTGATTATATTTTCTATATTTAATACATTTGTTTATGGGTTATGAGCCTTTTGTGTTTTCTCCATTTTCATGAGGATAAAATAAAGATTATCCTGTGCTCGATATTCGCTTATTACCTTCAGTGCTTATGTGGGAGCTGGAGTCCTGGTTGTCAATATTTGTGGAAGACTAAAATATAAGATACGTATGCACACACATCTATGCATATATAGGTGGTGAGTTTTGTAACTCTGGAATTTTGGAGAGTGAGGTGTGGATGGTTAAAGGACCAAAGAGATATTATTATTTTTGGCAACCCCTGAGATTGGGCCCAGGTTATATAAAACCAGAGCTCAGGGATTGTGGCCCATTAGTAATAGTTTAAAAATGTGTCTTTCTTTGGGACCATGTGCATCTTTCTTCTTTAAAATTATGTTGTATTGGGGCTGCTAGGTGGTGCAATGGATAGAGCTGGAGTCAGGAGGACCTGAGTTTGAATCCAGCCTCAGATACTTGACACTAGCTGTGTGACCCTGTGCAAGTCACTTAACCCCATTGCTTAGCAAAAAAAAAAAAAAACCCAACCAAACAAAAAATAAAAAATAAACCACATATTATTTTATTTGTACTTGTAATTGCTTAGTGATATATAGATTGTATTCCTTCCACACCACACCCTCACACACAATATTAGCTCTGTGTTGGCAAGGATTTATGTGATTTGTCATGGTTTCTGTAGTCCTCAGATGAATAATAGGTATTTTGTGGTTCTCTCATTGATTGCATTTGAATAGACCTATCTCATCCCTTCTCCTTGAAGCCTCAAGACCAGACCTGAGCAATGAAGCTTTCCTTGCATTCCCCATTAGGATGTAGAAATGAGAAAGTGCCCAAGAATCTGGGTTTACCAGTTGGTTTTTTTTATGCTTTTTCTTTCTATCTAGTTTCCTGAACCTATGGAGATCAGAGGACTTCCACCATGGTGAAGGGGTTTTCTACTTTTGCTCTTTTCTTTTAGGAACAACTGGATATAATTGTTGAATTAAAAATAACAATTGTCTGATAAGGTATTCTGACAAATTTTCACTAATTTAGCTGTTATTTAAAGCGAATCTCTTTGGGTCAAGTGTTGTCTGTGGTTAAAATCTAGGCAAATGAGAGGTGCTGTAAGCCATTTTCATTCAATACACATTTAGCGTCTATTATATGCCAAGTACTGGACTAGGTAGGAAACAACATCAAATTCAAAACAATCCCTGACTCAGAGGAGCTTACATTCCATTGATATACCATGCTACATGTACACAGATGAGTAAATACAAAGGACCTACAAAGTAATGCAAAATAATTTTAAGAGGATGAAAATGCTAATATTTGGGATGGGGGTAAAGAAATGGGAGTATGAAAATATGCTTTATTTGTAGTAGATACCACAAACTGTGCTTTGAAGGGAGGTGAAGTTAGTCATTTAGACATTCGACAAGTATTTATTAAGTGTACTAAGTCTTGTGGTGGCTGTGTGGTTTGTCTTTCATTCTTGAAGAGGACCATGACATTAAGGAGATGATGACTTGCATGACAAGATAACATCGACTTTGAGTTTAGTGAGGGAGGGCTATGCAAAGTCACCAGCCTCACTTTCTTCTCCAGAGCCATCTGAGTCCAGTGGTCACATATTGATCAGGATGACTGGAGGTGGCCCAGCATGCAGTGGGAGACCTTGGCCCTTTTAAGCTAAGGTCTTTGCAGGTTCTCACTTTGAGTGAAGCAACACCCATTCAGTGAATAGGCCTCTTTAAGAAGTGAGTCGGGGGGTGAAGCCAAGATGACGGAGTGAAAGCAGTGACTTGCGTGAGCTCTCCCCCAAACCCCTCCAAATACTCATAAAAAATGGTTCTAAACAAATTCTGAAGCAGCAGAACCCACAAAAAGACAGAGTGAAACAAATTTCCAGCCCAAGACAACCTGGATGATTGATCAGAAAGGTGTATTGCGCCAGGCTGGGAGCGCAGTGCAGTGCAGCGTGGGTGCGCAGGCCACAGCGAACCTGGAGCAGGCCTCAGAGGAGTGAATCAGGGGCAGCTGTGGAGGTTTCCAGACTCCTCAACCCACTAATGCCAAAGACAACTCAGAAGGTCAGTGGGGAAAAGTCTGTTTCTGTCGGTGCTGAGAAAGGAAGGTGGGATCTCAGCTTCATTCCCCAAGAGCGTTGGCCTGGGAGGGCAGCTGCTTCCTGAGCTTCTGGCCTGCAGACTGAGGGGGAATTGGGTGGCTGATCAGAGAGGGATTGCAGGGATCTCTTTGCCAGTGCTGAGGCAGGAATCTCTTGCTTTGCCCGTGTTTGGATTTGGGTCACAGTTCTGGGTGGCGGTGCTGGGGTGAGGAGGAACACTGGTGTGGTGGAGCTTGTAGTGGCTGTGGAGAGGAACCCCTCCTCACAGTTACAGGACAGAAAGGAATACTTGTGGTCACAGGCCAGGAAAGGAGTAAACACCTCACCCCTTATCATACCACCTTGGAAGAACTGAAAATTTACACGTCCCTACAAGTATCTCTGAAAACAGCTGTACAAAGCCTTGAAGCTTGGGACAGTACATTCTCCACATTGGAAGCAGACTCTTACCTTAACAAAGAGTTTAAAACTCAAGTAATTGGCTGGGATCATGAGCAAGCAGCGCAAAAAGAGTCAGACTATATTATCTTACTTTGGTGACAAAGAAGATCAAAATATACAACCAGAAGAAGACAACAAAGTCAAAGCTCCTACATCCAAAGCCTCCAAGAAAAATATGAATCAGTCCCAGGCCTTGGAAGAGCTCAAAAGGGATTTTGAGAAGCAAGTAAGGGAAGTAGAGGAAAAACTGGAAGAGAAATGAGAGTGATGCAAGAAAATCATGAAAAACAAGTCAACAGCTTGCTAAAGGAGACCCAAAAAATACTGAAGAAATAACACCTTAAAAAATAGCCTAACCCAAATGGCAAAAGAGGTCCAAAAAGCCAATGAGGAGAAAAATGCCCTAAAAAGAAAAATTGGCCAAATGGAAAAGGAAGTCCAAAAGACTTACTGAAGAAAATACTTCCTTAAAAATTAGAATAGAGCAATTGGAAGTAGTGACTTTATGAGAAATCAAGACACTGTAAAACAAATCCAAAAGAATGAAAAATTAGAAAACAATTTGAAATATCTCATGGAAAAACAACTGACCTGGAAAATAGATCCAGGAGAGAGATTTTAAAATTATTGGACTATCTCAAAGCCATGATCAAAAAAAGAGCCTAGACATCATCTTAAAGAAATTATCAAGGAAAACTGCCCTGATATAGTAGAACCAGAGGACAAAATAGAAATGGAAAGAATCCACAGATCTCCTCCTGAAAGAGATCCCCAAAGGAAAACTCCTAGGAATATTATAGCCAAATTCCAGAGTTCACTGGTCAAGGAGAAAATATTACAAGCTGCCAGAAGGAAACAATTCAAGTACTGTGGAAACACAATCAGGATAACACAAGATTTAGCAGCTTCTACATTAAAGGACCGCAGGGCATGGAATATAATATTCCAGAGGGCAAAGGAGATAGGATTACAACCAAGAATCACCTACCCAGCAAAACTGAGTATAATCCTTCAGGGGAAAAAATGGTCATTCAGTGAAATAGAGGACTTTCAAGCATTCCTGATGAAAAGACCAGAGCTGAATAGAAAATTTGACTTTCAAATACAGGACTCAGTGGAACATGAAGAGGTAAACAGGAAAGAGAAATCATAAGAGACTTATTAAGATTGAACTGTTTACATTCCTGCATGGAAAGATGATATTTATAACTCATGAGACCTTTGTCAGTATTAGGGTAGTTGGAGGAAAAAAATTATATGTATGTAGATAGATAGATAGATAGATAGTAGATAGATAGATAGATAGATAGATAGAAGGCACAGGGTGAGTTGAAGATTAAGGGGTCATATCTGGAGAATAAAATTAAGGGATGAGAGGATTATACTCAGAGAAGAAGAAAGGGAGAGGTAGAATGGGGTAAATTATTTCACAAAAAAAAAACCAGAAAAGAAAAGTCTCTTACGGTGGAGGGGAAACAGGGAAAGGTGAGAGGGAATGAGCGAATCCTATTCTCATAGGATTTGGCTTAAGTAGGGAATAACATACACATTCAATTGGATATGGAAATTTGTCTTACCCTACAAGAAAATAGGGGGAGAAGGGGACAAGAGAGCAGGGGGATGATAGAGAGGAGGGCAAATTGAGAAAGGGTGTAATCAGAAGTAAATACTTCTGAGGAGGAACAGGGTCAAAAGAAAGAACAGAATAAATGGGAGGGCAGAATAGGATTAAAGGAAATAGAGTTAGTTTTTCACAACATGTCTACTATGGAAGTGTTTTGCATAGCTGCACATGTACAACCTATATTGAGTTGCTTGCCTTTTCAATGAGGGTGGGTGGGGAGGGAGGAAGAGAGAAAATTTGAAAGTTAAAGTTTTAAAAACATATGTTTAAAAAAAAGTTTTCACATGCTATCTGGAAATAAGAAATACAGGAAATGGGGTACAGAGGTCTATCCTGCCCTACTGGGAAATAGAAGGGGAAGGGGATAAGAGAAGGGGGAGAGAAGGAAAAGAGGACAGACTAGGGGAAAGGATATTCAGAATGCATGCCATCTTGGGGTGGGGGTAGGTGAGATGGGGTGAAAATTTGGAACTCAAAAACTTGTGGAAGTGAATGTTGGAAACTACAAATAAATTTATATTTAAAATAAAAAAAGAAAAAAGAAAAAAAAGAAGTGAGTCAAGGAAAGACCCCTTTAATCAAGAAAAAAAATAAGTATTAGGTACTGTGCTAAGCACTGGAAATATAAAGACAGGTAAAATATAATCCTTGCATTCCAGGCGCTTACATTCTAGTGAAGGGAGACAACATGGAAATAAATAGTTGCATATGAGAGATATACAGAGGAAATGAAGATAATCTGAAAGGGGGAAGGCTTTGGCAGATAGGGAGACAAGGACAGGCCTCATGTAGAAGGTAGAATTTGAACTGAATCTTGAGGGAAGCTGGGAAACTAAGAAGCAGAGGGGAGAAGACAGCACATTCCAGGCATGGTGGGTAGTCAACGCAAAGGCACTAAGAAGAGAAATATAAGAAGGGGGATTTGAATTAAGCAGACTGCTACATGTTGAGTCACATGTAAATTCTGGTGCACATTCAAATTAGTAGATAAGACTTGTCCATGTGAAAGTCATGTGATATGGAACTTAATCAAATGCAGTTAATTAAAAGCAAAATCACTTCCACCGAATTCAAGAAGAGTGAGTTCAGAAGCAATTTATGGACTAAATGAAAGTTCTCTAAAAATAATTAAACAATTTAAATATTTTATAAGTCATTGCTAATGAAATGTTTTTGTTTTGTTTTATAAATCTTATTCACTTAATTTTCTTTTAGGAGATAAAACTAAAATGGATAGCAGAATGGATTAAAATATCAGAATATGACAGTATCCAGGAGTATTCCATTTTTGCTGCTATCTTTCAAGTTTTTTGGCATTTAAAGATATTCCACCTGAGAGCCCATTTCTACCTCAGTACCACACACATAAACCCATTGTCTGATGATATGGAGTGATTCAAGTTCAATCATACTTTGAGCTCTTGTCTGGGGTCCACAGAGCACTGGCAGAGATACGACTGAAAACAGGGTCTCAGGACAGATTTCCAGTGATCACTTCCAACAATTGATTGAGCAACATACTTTTCTATGAATTATTTTCCTCCTTGATATCTTTGTATGAATATACCCTATTCATTGCTCAATGGAAAGTTAAGCTTTTACTAAAAAAAAAAAAGGAAGGAAAGGAAAATACTTCTCTATATTTCTTTTTTCCCCTATAAAAGATGTCTAATCTACATTCCAAATTTTTCTTTTTGCTGGCTTGGAAAGTTGCTCCCACCAGGGCTGTGATCACCATTTCTCAAAATTTAAAGAGGCACATTTAAAAGAAATTATTCAGATAATTTAAGCTTATTATGATAAAACTACCTTCTACTAATGGGAGACACATTGATATTTCATCATGAGCTGTCCTTCAGAGCATTGGAACCAAATTCGAAATGGAAAGACATCTATCAAGCCAAAATGAGCAATCAGACCCATTCTAAGGCAAAGCATCCCATGCTCCTGAAACAGATAATAGTAATAGCAGTGATGAAACATTTCTGTGGAAAGCAAATGGTTTCAATTAAAAGTATAAACTGATTTAATAGGCTAACGGGTGATAAGATATTTTTCATTAAAAGAGAAAGGGAGAAAAATGTGATTTAGAATTGCTGTCCCATCATGGTATTAGTTTTTCAGTGCAGACTAAAAAGGTGCAGATGTATTGATCTCCCTTTTTCCCCTACCAAATGTCATTAACTGCCCCCCCCTGCAAATTTTTCTATAAGCACTTTGCTCAATATGCAAGGCACAAAGAAGCCCAGTCTTTAGTAATAGAGAATCATACACAGCTGTCAATATGGGAAAGAAGGTCTCTGTGCACTTTTATCTACGTCCCAACCTTTTCTATTATGTTTAGACCCACACACATTCTCATAAAGATCAAACTCGTGCCCTGAATAAAATTAGAAAGGTGCTGCAGAACCGTTTACACTCACAAAGAAAGTATAATTTACTTTTATGAGTAAATCTGTTCTTCTTCGGTGGATCTCCAGCTAGGGACGGCTATACTGAATTTATGTTTTTGGCTGTACTCAAATACTTTTTAAAAAGATCTATAATCTCACTGATGTGACTCTGTTCTCCATTGGTTACTCTCAGCAGTGGTGCAGACCCATCCATGCCTGCCCATCCACTACATCTCTTGCTCATGTCCCCTCCTGAATTTTCCTTGGGGGTGCAGGAGCATTCACTGATCTGGGAGCCTTCTTCAAAGTTTTATGAAATCGTAATGATACCAATACTGCAACTGGCCATCCATGGATTGCCCCTTACCCTTACCATGTGACTAGTCCATTTATTCGGCTCCTACAATTCCTTGATTCTTTGATCATCGATCTAGAGTTATCAGAGATTTGAGAGAAAAATCTTTCTCCTTCAGAATGCCTTGTCCATAATGTGTTGTGGTTTCCTTAGGCTTGTGGTGTTCCTCTCCTTTGCCCTTTGGGTGATCCTCAGTTGAATTCTTTGGTGACTATTCCTGTTGGCTCTGTTGTTCTCATAATAGTGTCATGGCTTCTTTTCCTATCACCCCCACCCAACTCATCTTCTCCTGGGCCTCATCTCCCTCTTCCCAGCTGCACAGCCTGTCTTTAGAGTAGGAAGATTCCAGCACTCTGTTGTCATTGTTAACTTTTCCACAGGCAGCAGCAGCTGGGCAAGAGGGGAGCCAGGGGCAAAGAGGTCGGGGGAGTCAGGCTTAAACTGCCACCCCACTGCCTTTGTGTAATGATTTGAAACCTCCCAAATGCATTGTGCAGAGCTTGGGCTCACGCTGCTTCCATTAAACACACACACAGAGTTGGGGTGTGTGTGTGTGTGTGTGTGTGAGACCTTGATCTGCTCTGAGGGGTTGGCATATATTTTTCTTTCCACTTTAAATTCTGAAGGCTTAATTTTTTCTAAGGTCTAGAAGTATCTCCTATGTTTGTGTGTGTGCATGCACACGCACTCATGTGTGTGTTTCAATCAAGAAACAAAAAGAGGAGAAAGCAACCTCCTAGATTAGTACTAAACGATTTAGATGGAGATTGTAGTTAATATTTTTTTTTCATAACCATGGTGAAAATTTTACTGTACATTGGCTATTATCATCGTTACCATTATTAAGACTAATTAATTCCAGCTTTTGGATTTGCACATTGATATAGCACTTCAAAGTTTGCAAAGCCCTTTATGTATGTTATCTTATTTGATCCTCACAATGACCCTGGGATGCTTGTGGTATTGTCATCCCCACTTTACAGATGAGGAAACTGAGGTTCCAAGGAATTAAATGACTTGTTTGAGTTACGTAACTAGTACATGTCTGAGGCAGAATAATTCAAATTCTGCTTTTCCAGCATTCTACCCACTTTACTTCCTAGCTGTCTGATTTTTGGATCTATCCATGGTGGACAGATTATCTCATTTGAGCCTCACATCTATCCAATAAGCTGGTTAATGCTAATAGTATTAAACCCATTTTATAGATGAGAAAACTGAGACCATAAGAATTTAAGTTACTGCTTATAGGAATCACAACTAGGACTGGGCAGATGCTGGATTCAAACCCAATACTTTTGATTTTACATTCAGGGCTCTTTCTTCTATACCACACTACCTCTCAAATTAAGTAAATAACTAGTTCTTTGCTTGTTCACTTTTACATACTTTTTCCTCTGGAACTCAAAATATTTTATGATTGTCTACACATTACATAAAAGCAAAGAGCTCCTCAGTGGTTGGCATATGTGTTGAATAAAAAAAAAAAGATCATTTCTTGCCATATTTTCAAAGGATGGGGAAGAAAAGGACCGTACTATTAAGCACTAGGAGACTTTCATTGGAAGGTCTTATATACTATGATTGGAGTTGAAGCTGCATGAAATAGCATGCAATTTAATATCATCTTTATATTTAAAAGTAGTTGCCTTAATTAATAATAATAGTTAGCATTCATATAGTGCTTTAAGATTTGTGAAACACCTTGAAAATATCTCATGTTTTTCTCAATAACCTTGGGAAGTAGTTTCTATTATCCCCATTTTACTGATGAGAAACTGAAGTAAGTAGAGATACAGTGACTTGCCCAGGGTCACAGAGTCAGTAAGAATCCAAGGCCAGATTAGAACACTGACTATAGACATGCTTTCTTATTGTTGTTCAATTATTTCAGTTCTGTCTGACTCTTGGTGACCCAATTTGACGTTTTCTTGGCAAAGATAATAGAGTGGTTAGCCATTTCCTTTTCTAGCTCATTTTATAGATAAGGAAACTGAGGGTTAAATGACTTGCCCCAGGGTCACCCAGCTAGTAAGTGTCTGAGACCAGATTTAAACCCTGAAAGACATCTTCTTGACTCCAGGACTGGTCCTCTATCGACTGTGCCACCTAGCTGCCTGCAGACGTACTAGTTTGTAAAGATTCCATTCAAATCAAGTTGATAAGTACTTATTAATTACAAGGCAATGTCCTATAGAAGATAGCCAGACCTGTAAGAAAGAACTCGTGCCCTTACGCAGCCTCATAATTCCAATAATAAATATAGGTAACAATTATTTGCCATTGTGGTAGAATGGGTAGGGCTACCTTTCTGCCTTCTGGATTGACTGCATATGCTTTGGGGTGGGGATTTAGCTTCAACCCCTCTCTCAGCCCCCTCCCTAAAAGAATCTGCCTATTTTCTGTAAAGCTTCAACTGGTCAGTATCTTCCTACTTTACTAAACTGTTTCTTGAGGACTGGATGTTAGGTTCAGTCGTTTTTCATCTCCCTCCTTCTTCCCCATTCATCCCCAGGTAAACAGCTGAGTTTCATACCTAGTTATCAAGAACATTTAGTTAAAGTAGGAAACTACCAGATTAATGCCTTTATTTTACAGTGGGGGTGGGGGACCACAGCATCTCCAGTCAGAATCCTGTGATATCAAGGGGTCTTTGTTTCCCTCTACTAGGTAGTGTCTGCTCCACATTCCTCCTCCCCCAACTGAAAATACTTTCCATGCCACTTGCCCTGGGGGATAGCTTGTGGTGTTTACACCCACAAGGGTAAACCCTTCCTAATAACTCTGGGCAGAAGAGAACTAAAAAGATGCAGAAAGAGAGGAGAAAAAAAACCTTTTTAATTAAAGGATTCTGTTTTTATCTGTATGGGAGAGGACTCGACACTGTTTATATGGAAGAGGGATCAGAGAATGTTAGGACCAGAAGGAACCTGAAAAATTAATTTGAGTTGACAAATATGAAAACAGATGCCGAGAGTAGAACTGACTTAGCCAAGAATCACACAGCTAGTTAGCAGTACTTTGTGGGCCTAGAACTCTAGAAAATGACAAATAGCTTCAATGTCCTTATGTCCCAGATGCTACTTGGAGGAGACTGCTGGTCACAGGTGAGATGACGTCTCTGCTGGTGTAAAGGTGAAGAAGATTCTCTATAGACTAAGAAATTATTTCATAGTACACTGAGCTGAATCACCCAAAGGACAATGGAGAGGCATACCATTTGCTTCAATGAGCATGAACACATTGCAAATAAGACTTATGAAGGGGGTGGAGATGGGGAGAATTTGCTGATTTCTATTCACTAGCATAGTATTATAGATTTAGAACTGGAAAAGACCTTAGAGAACACTGAGTACATCCCTGTCATTTAACATATGGGGAAAGTGAGTCATGGGATTGTTAAGGGATTTACTCAAGGGTCACCCGGCTTCTTTCCAAGGTGGGATTTGAACCACATTCTTCCTGACTCCAAGCCCTTGATCCTAGCCACAACAGGTTGGCTACCTGCCTCTAATATTTTCTATGCAACTGGGGCAAGTCATTTAGCCTCTTTCCAATCTAGGTAGCTTTCTAAGCCTATAACTCTCAAAGAAAGTGACAAGCCCTGCATTTATAGAGAGAATTTCTGCACTTGAGAGTTTCCTTAAACCAATGAAATCACGAGTTCAGTCTCTAACCCTATCTTATCTATTTTAAAATTTTAAAAGGTACAGGCACATAGTTTATACTTTTTCTATATACATACATACCATCCTTATAGCTCTTAGCCATACATCCTCTACATTCCCTCTCCCTATACCAATGTAAAGGTTACGAGTTCTTCTTTGGGCCCATTAGTGTGAGCCTTCCTAGACATTTTAGTGTTGATGCAAAAATTATAATTTTATTTTTAAATTTTTTTTACCTTCTATCTCTATTTTCTTTACCTTACAGATAAAAAAATGCACTGCACGAATTAATGAATCTTGGCCCCTCAAGGTATTCTTAAATTCTAGTCCTTCTAGTGTTGGGAAAATAAATGAGCTTGACTCTCAGCTGCTACCAAATAAGCAGTTGAATTCATCCATACCCTCCTACCCCCATTTGCCTTAACTGACCAAAACTGTCATTTGGACTGGAGGTTCTCAAGGTGTGGTTCCTGGGGCTTTTGGTATTGTTATTATTCAGTAATTTCAGTCATATTCCACTCTTCATGACCCCTTTTTGGGGTTTTCTTTGCAAAGATACTGGAGTGGTTTGCCATTACCTTCTCCATCTCATTTTACAGATGAGGAAACTGAGGCAGACAGGGTTAAGTGACTTGCTAAGGGTTACATAGCCAGAAAGTTTCTGAGGCCAGATTTGAACTCAGATCTTTCTAACTCCAAACGCAGTGTTCTATTCACTGGGCCACCTTGCTGCCTTAGGAGCTATATGAGGTCAAGACTCTTTTCATAATAATAGTGATACACTTTGATTTCTAACATTGTAAATATCAATAGATATAACCCTCACAAACAAAAGCTCTTTGGGAAGGGGTCTTTAATAATTTTTCAGAATTTAAAAGGATCCAGAGACCAAAAAGTCTGAAAACTGCTAGGGGATACAACATGCTGATCTATTAAGTTGCTATGTCCCATCCATTCACTATATCGACCTGTTCCAAAACCTAACTGCATACATGATTATCTGTGAAAACAGCCATTGTTTGCTTGCTTGCGTAGTACCTTATTATTTGCCTTTAAGAGGGGGCCCAAGAATCAAAAAGTGAAAACTCTCAGGTGGTTTTAGGTCCTATTTTTGGATGAACAATCTTTAAAAGCTCAAAAGCAATAGTTCTGGCAGTAGTCTGTGATCAAGAATTGTGGCTTTATTTCTTACATCATTATTATCACTCAGTTCCCCTACCCATTTATTTCCCCAAAACACACACCAATAGCCCTTGCCTATACTTTAAAAACACTTGTGTAACATTGTCCAAAGGACATTTGAAAATCTGGACTCATCATTTATTTATATTTTTCCATTTCAGTATTTATTCCTGCGGCTGTCTCCGAAGTGCATTTTCTTTGAATTTATGTCTCTGGCCCTTGTGGAACTTGAACTCAAGTCCTCTTCTGTTCTCTCATCATGGTAGAGATGACCCTAGATTCTTGATGATTACCCAGTCAAGTACATGCCTTAAATCTTGCCAAGTGAGCAAGGGCTTTGAAGATAGTCTTAGCTGTTGGTTATATTTCTGTCATTTAACAACCAAGCCATTTAAGTTCAGAGAGGCTCATAACCTAAAAGAGTGTGACTTGATGATTTATTTCTTTTTAGCAACTCATAAAGATTATTTCCTAAGGTATAGAGGAGTTCTGATCAGTTTTGATGGAGGGAATACTCCTACTGATGGAACCACAGGTCTTTGAAATATTGAAGTAAAAGACACATCTTATGGAAGTAAAATGTCAGGTCTTCGTGAAGGAGTGAAGCAATGTCATCAATAATCCATCACGGCTAAGGCCATCTTATGTTGGCAAAGTAAAGTGAAAATGGACTCTTATTCTAAATACTTCATGTTCAAATCCATTTCTCTTCAAATGCTGACTTGAATTCAGTTCAACTCAACAACTGTGAATGCCTGCTCTGTTCCTAGCAAAGCAACATGGAGTTGTAAAAAATGTAGATGGCACAATCTGCATCTTGATGGAATTTGTAATCCTGTTGGGTGTGATAAAACTTAAACACATTGGGGCAGCTAGGTGGTGTAGTGGATAGAGCACCATCTCTGGAGTCAGGAGGACCTGAGTTCAAATTTTGCCTCAGACACATAATACTTCCTAGCTGTTTGACTCTGGGCAAGTCACTTACCCCAATTGCCTCACTAAAAAAACAAACAAACAACAAAAAAATCCTTAGACACACTAACCAACTATAGAACAATGCAGGAGACGATGTAATGATAGACTAAAGTCCAAAAAATAACTTAAATCACGGACTATAAAATAAATCCACATAAATTACCGGGCTTTCTATAAAATACCAATAAAACTAAGGAGGAAGAGACAAAAAGATAAAGTTTATTTAAAATAACTGAAGATTGTATGTGAAATATTTTGGAGTCTAACTATTAAGATACACAGAAACACAACATGAATACAAAGCTATTGGAACTATAAAAGGTTGTTTAGAGAAATACAGACAGACCTAAATAATCAGAGAAATATTAATTGAACAATTAAGTAATAATTAGCATAATGGTAATATCATCATTACAATAATAAATAGCATTTGTATTTAAGGTTTATAAAGTACTTTACAAATATCTCATTTTCTCTTCAACAACCCTAGGAGTTAGGTACTATTATTACTGATTTTACGGACTAGGAGACCAAGAAAGATAGGGGTTAAGCTGTGCATCCATGGGCACACAGCTGTTATGTGCATAATGTTAAATTTGTACTGAAATCTTAAAAACTTAAGGCCATCACTCTTTCCTCTATGTCACATAGCTGCCTGTCAAATGGAAAAAAAAATTAACTGGTTTCATTATAGATAAAGAGGAAAATAGCTAGAATGATCTGGGAAGGTGAGCATTGAAGGTTTAGAAGAGGACAGTCAGGGGGAGGGAAGATTTTGAGACTAAGTGACAGATTGATATCTATGTTGATTTAGTTCAGTGATCACCTTTCACATTTGCTGATGTAAGTAAAACTAAAATTAAGTGACATGGTCAAAGAAGTCAAAATGTTTCATGGAGTTAAAAAGGCCTTGTAAGAATGACTATAATAGCATCACAAGTGAATCATCCTTTGCAAATGAATCAGAAGGTATGCAGTCATTATAATATAATTCCCCCATCAGAGTTTATTTAAATGCACCAGTACTAAACATGCCTTTGCTTTAGTCTCAATGCCAAGATAGTCTTCCAAATCCAAGCTGGAATTAAATTGCACTATGAGAAAACCCAGTTCCTGGAAACCTTCTCCAGGGGACTTGAGATGATCTTTAAGAAAGGCTAAATAGTTTTTGGAATCTGACCTTGATCAGCACTGGGGGACTTACAGTAACACAGCAGCCACAAAAATAAATTGGGCTGCAGCCATTAACTAATTTATATGTAAACAAATTTTAAAATTAATATAGAATTTTATAGGCGGATAAAACTGTTTTTTAAGTGGAACTAACCTGTTGTTTTTAAGGACCTATGAGGCTGAGTTTCTCATTTCTTCCTATGTTTCACTGGCAGTTATGTGGTGAGACAGTATTCCCTATTTTATAGTTCATCAGATCACAGATTTAAAGTTGGAAAGGACCTTAGAGGACATACAGTCCCACACCTGCATTTTACATTTATCACCCAGTGCCAACTGCAGAATTGGATTCACACTTAAAATAACAGACTAGAGTAATGAAACATCTCTTCCAACAGTTAAAAGCATGAATAGAAATGAAGTTTTTAAAGACACAGAGGTTCAGAAATATTAACTCACTTGCCCAAGGTCAGAGGTAATAAATGGCCAGGGTGGGATTAAAATCTATGTTTACTTATTAAAAATCCAGGACATGAAATTAAAACAACTTTGAGATATCACCTCACATCTATCAGACTGGCTAACATGACAGAAGAGGAAAATGACAAATGCTGGAAGGGATGTGGAAAAACTGGGACGCTAATGCACTGTTGGAGATGTCAACTAGTTTAACCATTCTGGAGAACAATTAGAAACTACACCCAAAGGGCTACCAAACTGTGTATACTTTTTGACCCAGCAATACTGTTGGTAGGTCTATATCCCAAAGAGATCAAGCAAAAGAGGGAAAGGATCCATTTGTACAAAAATATTTATTGCAGCTCTTTTTGTGATGGGAAAGGATTGGGAATTGAAGGGATGCCCATCAAAGGAGGAATGGCTAAACAAGTTGCGGTATATGATTGTGATGGAATACTGTTGTGCTATAAGAAATGACAAGCAGGATGGTTTCAGAAAAAAAAAACCTGGAAGACTCACATGAACTGATGCAAAATAAAGGGAACAGAACCAGGAGAACATTGTACATAGTAACAGCAATATCGTAAGGATGATTAATTGTGAAAGACTTATTCTGATCAAGACAATGATCCAAGAAAATTGCAAAGGACCCATGATCCAAAATGCTGTACAACCCTGGAGAAAGAACTGATGAACTGAAGATTGAAGCACATCTCTTTTATAAACTCTCTTTATGTTTCTTGGGGGGGGTATATGTATTCTCTTTTGCAACATGTCTAATATGGAAAAATTTTATGTGTCTTCATATGAATAATTGATATCATATTTGCTTGCCTTTTCAAGGGGTGAAGGAAAGACAGGGATGGAGGGTGAGAAGTTGGAATCCAAAATATTAAAAAATGAATGATAAATTGTTTTTACCTACAATTGGGAAATATTTAATAAAGTAAATAAAAATATATTCTTTAAAAGTCCAGGGCACATTCTTCTGTACTAGACTGGTAAGTCAATCCATGTTTATGAGTAACAATATTTCTTCCCTTTCCCCAGAAATTTTCATTGCTATTTTTAAAATTAAACACTGTATCAGAAAATGGTTAGGTTACGCTTACAGTTGTTTGGGGGAAAGAATAAGTCAGGAAATACCCAATATCCTGACATTGTTTCTAAACCTCTTATATGATACATGAGAACCAAGTGTTTGTTGCCAACTAACAGTTTCTCATTTAGCAAATTATGTACGTGTAAAGAAATGACAATCCTGGCAAAAATGCTTTAGGATTGTCTAGGCCTAGCTCAATTTCTATCTCCTCTTTTGCTCCTTCTGTACTATTTCATTTGACATCATCAGTCCCTGTGGCTTCAATCATCATCTTTATGTGGATGGCTCTCACATCTACTTGTCCAGCCCTAACTTTTCTCCTGACCCTAGGCTTGCGCCCCCAGTCACCCATTAGACATCTTGAACTGGATGTTCTACAAGCCCCTTCAACTCAACAAGTCCAAAAATTGGACTCTTCTTTCCTTTCAAGCCCTCCCTACTTCCTAAATTTCCTGTTACTAGAAAGAGTACCACTATCCTGACAAGTCATCCAGGTTCAAAACATAGGTTTCTTCCTCAGCTTTTTAGTCTGTCTCACACAACATATTCCGTCAGTTGCTATTTCTACCTTCAGAACATTTATCTTACACCTTCCCTTCTCTCCTCTGACATTATCGCCATCCTGGGCTTGGCCCTCATCAGCTCATGCTTGGACTATTGCAATAGCCTTCTACAGGCTGAGACAGGCTGCTGTCCTGTCTCAATTCTTTCCATATTTCAATCTATCCTCCTCTCAACTGTCAAATTGATTTTTTCAGTACACAAGTCTGACCATAACATCCTTCTATTTAAAAATTTCCAGTGACTCCTAATTACTTCTGGGATAAAATATCAAATTGATTTGGCTTTTAAAGCTCTTCCTAACCTGTACCCCACATATTCTCCCAATCTTTTTATGTCTTGCTCTCTTCTACGTAATCTTTGATATAGTGACACTGACCTCCTTGTTGTGCCTTGCACAAGACATTCCATCGTATAATTCAGAACGTTTTCATTGGCTGACCGTCATGCCTGGAATGCTTTCTCTCCTCATCTCCACCTCCCAACTTCCCTTGCTTCTTTCAATCTCAGCTACCTTTCTGCCAGCAAAAGGCCTTTCTCCATGCTTCCACTCAGCTTATCCTCATTTTATCCTCTACATATCCTGTTTGTTCTTTGCGTGTTGTCTCCCCAGTTGGACTTTGAGCTCCTCAAGAGAAGGGACTATTTTGACCTTGCTGTTTGCCTTTCTTTTTATCTCCAGTATTTACCACAATGCCTGTTACATAATAGACACTTAATAAATGCTAATTGCCTAACTCCTCAGTAAAGCCTCACCTAAACACCCCAGCCCACATTGATCGGCCTCTACTCTGAGTTATTATAATTCTTTTTATAATCATAGGATCACAGATTTGGAGCTGAAAAATATCTTAGCAGCCATCTATTTATCCTTTCATTTTATAGATGAGAAAATTGAGGCCCAGGGAAGGTCAAGTGAACTTACCCAGAATCATACGTACAGGAAGTAGCAGAATCAGGATTTGAATCCATGTCCTCTGACTCCAAATTTAGTACCTGTTCCAGTCTACAGTTAGTCCTTCCACACTGCAACTTACCTCATCTCGGTTTCAATATATCACAGGTTGGAATACTTAATTAAATGGGAATTTTTGGGGATTTTCATGGCAGCCGCAGACAACACAGAAAAAGTTTAGGAACTCAGAAATGCATAAAATATATGCATTGTACATGTATTGTATAATATCACATTTTTTATCTTTTAATATTATAATAATTCAGACTGCTTTTCTGTTATGAAAGGAAGGCCAAAAATCTTTATGCAGATTTTCCAGATCCCCCCATGATGTGGATGGGATAACTATACTTAAGAAATTTGTACTTAAATAAAATTTATACTTGTTTATGTATTTTTTTTCCATTGGAAAAGATCTGGAGTGTTATAAAAAGAAGTAGGAAATTGCATTCCTCTTTTAGAGGTGGTAGTTGGAACAGTGAGGAAAAGAGTACTTTCCTCCATTTGGAGAAGGGTTATATGCAAGAATCAGGGGGGGATGGCAGTTCAGGGAGTATGGCAGTTATGTAGTCAGTGAGAATAGATCTTAGAATGAGTTGGCCAGAGAGCCTTTGCGTAATGAAAACTAAGTTATATTAAAGAGGACAAGTTATACTTAGACAAAGGCACCCACAGCAAAAAACAAAACAAAACAAAAAACAAAACAACCCCCCCCAAAAAAACCAGATAGGTTAGAGTGGAGCAAGCCCTTGAAAGAACATAAAAATGAGATTAATCAGAAATGACATCCACCATTTTACATTCAGTAGTTTTCCTGTTTCTTCTTGCCTTAGCTACTTGGTATTATCAACCTAGGTGGTGTAACTTTGCGTTATAGTGAGGCTAGGTCTCTAAATAATGAGACATTTTCTTGCATGCCTGTTAAATATTTTTCAAGGCAATTCCAGAAAAGGACTTACCATACATACTCTCCTATGGTGTCCATGTTGAAGGACATTACTCATTTAGACATAAACCTTCTGGTAAGTTTTTTTTTTCATTCATGTTCTTTCCTTTATAGTCATATGTTGCATTTCTGTTGTAAACCCTATAGTGTTTAACACAGTGCCAAGTCACTTGGTTGCAGCCAAATGTACTTGTTTATTTATCAACTTATTAAAAATGAAAGACCCAAGATTAAAGTAATGAAGCTTTCTATCCCTTCATCCCATAACCAGCATAGTATGAAACCTACAGGAATGAAAGGGTTAAGGATAATACTGGGACCAATTCTTCCCCATTATCTAAATGGTGACCAGCAATTCATAACCTTTTTTGTGTGTTCTGGCCCCTTTTGGCAGTCTGGTGAAGCCAATGACACCTTCTCAAAATAATGTTTTTAAATGCAAAACAAACTTCATTAAATTCTCAAAATAATGTTGTTAAATGCACAAAACAAACTTCATTAAATTACAAAGGAAGTCAATGATGTTAAAATACAGTTATCAAAATATCTTTAAAAAATTTCCTGGATGCCAGGTTAAGAACATCCACATAGGAGACATCAGTCTTGTATTTTATGAACCATGAGGCATAATCTTAGGACTATGTGGATTCAGTTTGATTCAAGTTATTACATGCTAACTTTATACAATGTGTTGTTTACTTGACTGTTAAAGATATAAAGATGAAGAAAAAAGCTGTTCTTGTCTGCCATGAACTTATAAATATGTAAATATTAAAATTCAAACACATCATTCCATCTTCCATCTCTATGACTTTGTGCTGACTGTTCCCTATGCCTGTATGTAATGCTCTCCTCCCATCCTCCACTTCTTAAAATTTCTGGCTTCCTTATAGACTGAATTTAATTAAGCATTTCCTCCTTCAGGAAGCTTTGCCCTTTCTTCCCCAGCTGCTAGTGCCACTCCTTCTAAGGTTACCTTCCACCCACTCTCTATCTGTCTATCTATCTATGTATGTTCTGTGATATCTACGTGTATCTATGTGAATGTGTATATATGTATATCTATGTGTGCATGAAATTTCTCCCTAAGGGTTGGAACTTCTTTTGCTTTTTCTTTGTTTCAGCAGTTAGCACACAATGCCTAGAATATAGTAGGTGCTTAATAAATGCTTCCTGATGGACCTATTTATTTATGATAATAGGAATGACAGAGTTATGATCATTTCAGTTGTAAACACAGGCAATAAACTTAATTTGTTAATAAAACAAAAGCTTTTGATCTTATCAAAGAAGACTTCAGTCTGCTGACGTTTCTTAAATAATAAAATAATGAAAGAGTTCTGTATTTGTTCTTACCAAATGATTTCCTGAATCAATTTGCTTAGTACATGAGTGAAAAGTTGTTTTCAAGAATGGCCAACTTCTCTACCAAGAGGACAGTTCAATTAGATGAGATTGAGAGGCTGCGTGATTTTCTACTAACAATCTGTTTATCAATGTCTATAGGCAGGGAACCAGAAAATACATTTATCACCACTTACAATTTTTAAGATGGCACCAGAGAGTAGAACGGATGTTTCAATTCCATATCTGAATTGCTCATGCCCCAGAAATCAGGCCTTTATCATGCAACTGACAGTAAATCTTTCTAAACTTCTCCTAGAATATCTAGGACTGGGTCATTTGTTGAGTTATGAACCAAATTAAAATCTTGAAACAAACATGCCTGCTATTTTCTGCACGAGTCTTCACTTTACAAAAATGATCCTGACATTTTAATCAGAAAAGAGTAGCGAAATCAGGTAGAGGAAATTCATTCATTGATTCACTAATACTTGTTAAGTAGGAGATAAAAATACAAATGGGAGTCCCCCATCCTCAAAATACTTATGATCTAATACAGAAAGGTAGAATATTTATACATGCAAATATAATGGAATTAGAGTATCATAAATGGCTGCAGAGTATAGAATGAAATGAGATCAAATGGAAACTTCATTGAAGTGGACTTTAAGGATAAAGAAAATAACAAAGAGCCCGTGGTCAAGGCAAAAGGTTATATAAGATACTCAGAAAATTCTTTTTATGTCTCATTACATTACTCTGAATTTGAATTTTTTATAGCACTGGCTCAGTGTCAATGAATTGCATATTGAAGTTAATTCTTGGAAAATGGCTGATTTCACCACTGGACCAAGGGATGGCAACCTAGGGGCTGCTTGCCCCTTATTACTCCAAATAGAGAAGAAAAGTGCTGCTGCAAAATCGGGAATGACTGGAAGAGGAAAACGGAAAGATTCTGCTACAGGGTAATTTTTGTAGAAAAAAAGAAAAGATTGAAGACCAATTCATCAAAACTCCTGAGGCAGGTTGGTATCTATAAATCAAAGTCCCAGAGCTCAAGGGGAAGGAAAATGGCTAAGTGCAGAGAAGAGTAGAGCCCACGGGAGAAGATTATAGGGAAAAGAGAAAACCAGACACACGTTGTTTGTTGCAAATATTTTATGTTATCTGGGGAGAGACAGACAGCCTGCAGTGAAGAGAGAAGAGAAAGTAGAAGAGAGACTCAATTCAAAGAACTTCTTGGAGTTTTTCTGAAGTAGTTCCCTGGGGTACCCGCTCTAATCCTCTTCCTGTCTGGCCACAAGGTGCTGAAGGGGTGGATCTTTCATCCAGGAACTTTTAATGTCTCTTTTGGAAGAGAGGGTAAGGTCATCCACGTGTGCTGTCACCTATGTAGGTTGAGAGGAGGGTTCTTGGACCCCAAGTCCCTCTAATCTAAATGTTCGGGCTTGCAGGGGCAGTCACTGAGGCAAACATGTTCTCAATCACACGATGAGAGTGGGGACAGTTCATGAATCCTAACTTTGTGGAGGAGTGTCAAGAATTACTGAACCCCAGTCTCCTGGATAGAGAAAGAGGGAGAGAAGATGCTGGGCAGTGTGGACTTGACATCTCTTCTAGAGACAAAAGGGACATTCTTGTGTGGCACTTGGATAGAGAAGAGAAAGTGATCCTAATGCTGGAGGAGCAGCAGTGATGTAGGGGAACAAATGACCTGGGCTTTAGCCTCCATCATTACTCTCTGAATTATTTGAACAGTATGAGTCCAATGGGAACTTTCAACATTTTATAACATTCTTTTTACTTTTTTTTTTTTTAGCAATCACAAGTTTATTTCCCCTCCAGAGAATTCATAGAATCATTTTTTGTTATTCAGTCATTTAAGTTGTATCTGACTCTTTGTGACCTCATTTTTTTTTTCAGGGGGCAAAGATAGTGGAGTGGTTTGCCATTTCTTTCTCCAACTCATTTTATAGATGAGGAAATGAGGCAAACAGGTTTAAGTGACTTGTCCAAGGTTATACAGTTAGCAAGTGTCTGAAGCCAGATTACTCAGGAAGATGAGTCATCCTGCCTGCAGGCTAGACTCAACTCACTGTGCCACCAAACTGCCCTAGAATCATAGATTGATAGCTGGAAGGGACCTGAGTCTAACACCCTTATATTATAAATAAGAAAATGAGGTTTAGAGGGTTAGGTAATTATTCCTTTCCACATATCCCTTCATTCTGATGTCTCTCCTCTAAGGATACTTCTACTTTATCCTAGATACATTTTGTTTGTACAAAGTTGTTAGCATGTTGTCTCCCCCATTAGACTTTGAGCTTCTTGAGAACAGCAAGTTTTTGCCATTCTCTATGTCCCTAGTACTTAGAACAGTTCTTGGCATATAGTAGGTGCTCAATAAATGTTTATTTTCAGTGCCCACAGTTGGGTCCCAGATGAATTTACTTGAGGGCAAAGATAACTCAAACTGCCCAAAACCTACAATTTCCTTGCTAGTGATATATTGGCTTGGCTGGTATTGTGGGAATGTGAGGGGTTAATCCCTCATCCCTCTCTACTCCTTGAGGGTAGAAACTTTTTACCTCTCTTTGTATCCCCAGTGCTTAGTACAGTGCACATAGTAGGCATTTAATAAATGCTTGTTGATTTGACTTGACTTGTCTAAGATCATAGCTAGCATGTGTTAAAGGTGGAATTTGAACCCAGGATTGAAAAGCCAGATTTTGAATTAAAATGAGAAAAAAGTTCCTGAACCATTAGAGCTTCCCAAAGAAGTAATGCGATGTCTTATTGTAAACTCATATGTAGACACTATTATCTGAGATCAGGGGTGGGTCAGAGTCCACTTATATTTCACTTCAGTCATTTTCTACTTACTCCCTAGCCCCAAACCTTTCTAGTTCTAACCTTTGTTCAAAGCAATCAACCTCAACCCTTCCATGCAGTGGTGATATGAATATAGTGATTAAAAGTCCCTCACTCCTGGCCACACTGATTTGTCAAAGGCAATGATTAATTTAACCAAAATTAATTTAACCAAAAGCTTCAGTCAAGCTTTGTGAGTTAAGCTATGGCCATAGGTGTAGGAATAAGAGTTGAGACAGAAGATGTGGATAAAGACTGGATCTATTATTCCATATGGTTTCATTGGTATGGGCAAGTCTAAGATGAGAAAACACTTTTAACCAAAGCAAAGTGGCACCTTCTCTGTAAATGCTCATTTTATTTTTTTTTTATTTTTTTATTTTTTTAAAGGCAGTTGGGGTTAAGTGACTTGCCCAGGATCACACAGCTAGTAAGTGTCAAGTGTTTGGTCTGAGACCAGATTTCAACTCAGATACTCCTGACTTCAGGGCCGGTGCTGTATCCACTGTGCTTACTAGCTGCCCCTAAACGATCATTTTAGAGCATTGCCTAGAGCACTGAGGAATTGAGTGACTTATTTGCTCAATGTCATGCAGTCTACAGCATGCCAGAGGCAGGTCTTCCTGCCTCCAAGGTCTACTCTTTGGGAAGAAGAGACAAAGACAGTTAGAGTGAGAGTGAGAGACAGAGACACACACAGAGAGACAGAGAAAGCTAGAGAGACAGAGAGAAAGACTTTATCCCATGTGAATACTTGGTAAGATATGTTATTTTTGACCATCAGGATATCAATTAGTGAAAATGACAGCTGGATATTAAATAATAATAATAATTATGTATGTAATCTTTAGCACATCATGATTAAAGAATTTTCCTGCATGATTTCATGTATGATCATCTGATACAACAACCCTGTGAAGTAGGCATAGCAAGTTTTATTGTTCCAATTTTAAAGATAAGGAAGTGGAGGTCTGTTGAAGTTATATGGCTTATTTAAGGTCACACAATTGGAAATTAATTTAACTGACCCTCATACTAGTTCTCCTGACTCTTTGTCTGAGTGTTCCACATTCTCTCCTAGCATCCTATTATCTTAAAGAGTTTATCCATTTCTCTAAGTATTTATTGCCTCTTTAGAAAGGAATTTGGGTTTTAGGGAGAAATAGAGAGCATTTTATGGTATGGACAACACTTAGTTTTCTCTTCAAGTAGAACATTGGTTCAGTTGATATCAAATAACTGTTTAGCACCAACTTGATTCTTAAGGCAAGAACACTTGTCTAGAGGTGATAAGGTAGCAGGGAATAGCTCCTAATGTCCTTGGATTGTTGGCAAATCACATGACCCCCCAAAAGCATGACAGCTGGGGAAGTCAACAGTGCCCATATGCTCCCTGTACCATTGCAGCCCTTCACATTCAGACTGAGTCCATATGCACAGAGAAGTGATTATAACAACAAACTTGCTTTATGGAATGTGATCAGAAGACCAAAGTCAATGGATCATTTTTTGCATCATTGGCTGGGCATTAGCACAAAGGTCAGTGACCTAGGAAGCACACCCTAGGTGTGTTTGTTTCAGAACAGTGCTGGCTAAGTCTAGAATTAAGGATTTGGGTTAAATTGTTACTTTCCCTTGGAATACTGGGTTTTATTAGAAATCAAGTTAGTGCATCTTGAGGTTCTAGTTTATCTTGACTTGAATGCCCTCATTTCAATAGGGCAAGGAGTCACAGCATTGATCACAGACTTAGAGCTAGATGAGCCTTTGAGGGGATGGAATCCAACACCTTCATTTTACGGATTCAGAGACTGAGGGAGAGAGAGGTTAAGTAGGTTGCTGAGGATCACAAAGCTACTAAGTGTCTGAGGTAGGATTTGAACCTAGGTCATCCTAACTCCAGGTACTATACTCACCATTCCACACTGCCTCTCTTTCGAGAGAGCTTGTTAAAATCAAGGTACACTTAGTTTCTTTTTTCTTTTTATTAAAATAAGTTCAGAAGGCTTTTCCTTTAACACAAATAGGAACCAAGGGAAAAGTTAAGGGAAATGGAATCCATTTGAAAGAACTTCATATATTGAATGGCTTTCTTTCATTGTAGAGTATTTGTTCTCTGGTAGAGGATATCAGATGTTCCCTTCCCATGAGTTGCACATTGCACAGAAATGCTCATTTTCAAAGCTCATTGATAGAGACAATGACCCTATCTAGACTGCATAAGAACCAGAAAGGACATGTGAGATCATCTATTCCAACCCCCTTGTTTTATAGGTTAAGAAAGAAAAGAGTCTCATTGAAGTTGCGACTTGCCTAAAGTCATTAGCTAGCAAATACCAAAGCCAGGATTTAAATCTCAGTGCTCTGATTAAATCTCCAAGCTTCTGCAGTATGACATACCACAGTAGAAGCAGCAGCAGAGTATAATGTAGTTCAGGGACCAGACCCTTTCATGAGGCCAAAATTATTTTCATAATAATACTAAGACTTTGAATGCTAATATAATGACTATCCACAGATAAAACCAATACAAATAAAAGTTCTTTGGGAAGGCTCCTCAATAATTTTAAGAGTGTTAATGAGACCTGAGCCAGAAAGTTTGACAACGATTGGGGTAATATATGGTGTGCTTGGTTTGAAGTTAGGAAAAGCTCTACTCAAATCCACCCTCTGCTATTTACTAGCTGTGTGATCATGGGCAAGGTTTTTAGTTGCTCTGAGACGCAGTTTCTGCTTTTGCAAAATGATAAGATTTTCCTTACCTTCATGAAGATCAAATGAAATAGTGCTTAAAGCACTTTAAAACACCACATACATGTTAATTATTTGTAACAAATATTTTACACATCTATTCATCCTAGAAATATTCTTTCTTTTTGGTACTTACATACTTAGTAAAGTTGCTTAGCTACACGTTCCCCTTGGTCATCTCCATTTCATCTCTGTTTGTCACCATAACCGGGGGCTTGACAATCTATTTGACCCTGTTGAAATGGCATCGGAAGAAAGAAACACAGTGTGTAAGTCCTGGAGAAGAATGTAAATATGGTATGCAGTGTGAAGTTCTATTGTCTCTCTAGTAATGCCATTTGGGAAGGCTGGGTCACTGTGGCCCAATGGTTTTGACCCAAATACTATGAGGAGAGTGTGTTATTGCCGTCATGATGATCGATGTGATGATGGGAATCAAGAACGATGGAGAATGGCTGTGGTGATTTATTTTAACTTGCAGACAATAGTGCTACATTGAAAATCTATCAGGAGAAAATGAAGGAGTGGCTGAAATAAGAAGCTGTTTCGGCCTCTGTCTTGGAGTAATATTCAGATGCTGAGAACAAGGAAATGAAAGCTTTATGAATTCAAAATGCAAATGAAGAATAAACCAGAATCATGGAGGTTAATCTCATGCCCCCCCACCCCCACAAATGTCTGACTTGTCTTTAAACTATTGTGTGGTATGATTGTATCTCTTTTCCTTACCTAGAAAAAAAAATTCTTCCCCATATAACAGCAGGCTTACATATGGAGAAGTCATTCTCTCCTGCATATTTTTCATAGATTTCATGTACCTTGCTAGATGACTTTTTTCAAGTTCTTAATTACCCAGGATAAAAAAAGAAAAGGTTACAAAAAGGAAACATATTGCCTCAACAGTCCTGTTATATAAATTTCCTACCATAAAGGGGAAATTGATTTTTTAAAAAAAACTGTACAATGATGCACTGATAAAAAGTCACTATAAAAATGCTGGAGATAGCTGAATGGGAACAAATGATCACTCTGTACCCTCATGAAAAGTCAGTGGTTGTAATTTTCCATTATGCAAATTAATAGCAGAATGCACTGTATCATCAGGCATAACGATGTTTACCTGCTTGTGTGTTTTTGCAGAATTTTTATTTTAAGATATCTCCTCCATGGCATGATTGGATCAGAGACTATGGAACCATTTAATCAGACATAAAGGGCCTAGTGAATAAAACAATGAACATGGAGAGTTTTTGTTTTGTCTTCTTCCCAAAACACAAAATCTGGAATCACTCCATATCTAGAAGCTGCAACTACCATGTTCCAGAGCTGGTAATAATTGGTGCACAAATAATTCAGCTCATTGGGCTTTTCTGCAGTCCCCATCTGTCTGATTGGAAGAGGCAGGCAGGCAAGCGAGACACGGCACTGCATCATCGAATCATGGGAAGAGAGAGAGGGTGTAACTTGAAGCTTTGGAGAATAAATGAGTAAATGGTATTTTGACGATGATGGACCTCCACTATCATATAACCACTACTTATCATTTGTTATCTGCAAGTGTAATGAGCATCTTTTCAATTTTTTCTTGCAGAACATTAATAAAGACCTTGTGTAATACTAGCTCCCCAAAATATTATCTCTACCTAGGTGGCATGGCATCTGAAATTCATATTAGAAATTCGCAGTTGGTGAAACTCTCAGGTATTCTATATTAAAATGCGAGTAACCGTGTGTGTGTGCCCTTAGGGTTTAATGGCTTTACACATTATTCCAGAACAGGAAAGACTGGGGAAAACTGAAGTGTCTGGGGATGGAGCAATATTGGTGAGCAAAAGACTTGTGAGGGTTTCTGATTTTGGCCAAGGACATGAAATAGAAGGCTGATGTCTTTTCTTACATGGATTTGGATTCAGAGGATTGTGGTCCAAATTCCAGTGTTGCCACTTACAACATATGTGCTTCTGTGCAAATCACATGATCACTCTAGGACTCAGTTTCCTCATCTTTAAAATAAGAGGGTTGGGCTAGGTGTCCTCTAAGGGTCCATCCAGCTCTAAATCCTTGATGATCTTCTCGACTCTACTTTTCTTCTGAGGTTCAGACTGAGAACTCCAATGGCTTATGGTAGTTGCCTCCTTGATGTTCTACCGACACCGCAAAATCAACTCATTCAAGACCAAACTTATCTTTCCCCTGTACCGGATCCTCTTTTTGATGGCTTTTTCAGTTTGTTACCACAATTCAATCTTTCTTAATCTTTGAGGCTAATTTTGACTTTTCCTTCTCCCTGACCTCTCACAAGCAGTTATAAAATCCTGCACATCCTTTAAGAAGGCCAGTGGACTGAAAGGCAAGGGTATTGGAGAGGACATCGTTCTTTAAAAATATTTTGAAAGACTTTGGTAAAGAAGTATGTCCGGAGATTCTGGAAGGTATGAGAACATCCTACCCATCAGTGGTCTCTTCAAAGTGGTTTTTAAGGAAAGCTTTGAACATGGAATGTCTAAATTTTATTCTGTCTCACTACAAACTATGTAAAAGTGACTGAATCGCATATAATTATTTGGAGATTGAGAGTCTAAATGTATAAATGAATCCTGTCCAGTTTTCTTTCAGGCAAATCATTACCATCTGCTTCATGTCTGCATGAATCATAAGGCCTGCTGGAAGAGGTGGAGAATGTGGTGCAAATGAGAGAATCCCATTTGAAGAGAGAATGACTTT
The DNA here is from genome assembly GCF_003287225.1 of Phascolarctos cinereus. Lineage (NCBI taxonomy): Eukaryota > Metazoa > Chordata > Mammalia > Diprotodontia > Phascolarctidae > Phascolarctos > Phascolarctos cinereus. The sequence continues at coordinate 58,167,709 of NW_027555514.1, read as the reverse complement.
TTAAAGTAAACTGCCCCTGTGTTTGAAAAATAGCACATCAGTAAAGCTCAATTTTATTTAAATTTCAGAACATTTTGATTTTCTATAATGAACTTTGAGCCACATATACTCACTTGGGTAATTGATTTAAAACAAAATCTGTTCTGATTAATCCTCTAAAACAAAATTGATTTAAAAATATGGATATCCCTTTTTAAAGATGAAAACAAAAACAAATAAGAAGCAAATTGATGAATTTAAGGATTTACCAGAGCACTTTAATTTAGCCCATGGAGATAATTTATAAGCAGTATAAATTTTGTTTTTCTTTTCCAGAAAGGGAAGGCATGCTAATTAGGCACATGAAACATCACAGTTTAAGGGAAAAGATACTGAACTGCTACAAATTTGTGTTGAATTCTTTTTGACTCCATAAATCTAATAGAAATTTTATTTTAAATCTTTAAAAATTAAGATTTGTGTGTTGGGGATGCAGCTGCCATCAACCATAAAGTATATTTTTGCCTACAGGGCTTGGGGGCCTAATGGTTTATTTAACTAATGATGGCAGCTGTCCTCATTAGGGGCTGTTAGTAGCATATTCAAATGGTGTTTGTTGAATCTGGTGAATGATTCATTTGTCTCATGATTAAGCTTAGTTTGCTAAAATAATGATTGGTTTGTCAAGACCATTGTATCAGCTAATCACCCATAAAGAGTAAAGTAAACCAACCATTGTTACATGAATAGTAGATGATGGAAATATCAACACAGCCAACAGTTTGCTACTTTCATGATTTGGGAGCCTTCTTTCTGTGACTGACCCTCCAAGTCCTGTTACAAGTATTATCAACATAAGAATTCTAGAGATGTCAAGGAATATTTCAAATCTCAAGCAGTGATGCTTTCATTCCAAACAAATAATACTATAGAATTCCCCAAAAGACCTTTGAATTTGTTGGGATTTTAACTGTCTCCAAATGGAAGTGATTAGATTCACTTAATTAACTTTTCTCCTGTACTCCAGCCAGAAGAAGCTATTCATCCAGATCCCCCCCCCATTTTTCTTGCATTGTAGGTTATAATAATCAGGTGGAGTCTAGCTACTGAATAGTGTGGATTAACTGACACATGTAAAATGTCATATCTCAGTAATATTGTCCCGTTCTCAATAACATCAACCCAAAATAAAAGCCTGAACCAAACCAAAGACTGCTGTCTGACTTTGAAAATCAGAAGGCATGGACTCATGGCTTTTCTCTACCCCTTTTATCTATTTGACTTGAAGAAATCTATGTTGCCTCTTTGAGCCTCGGTTTCTTTATCTATAAAGTGGTGACCATCATGCTTGCTTGATATAACTTGGAGAGTGGTTGTGGGGAAAGAATGTGGAAAATTATGAAGTGCTAGGCAGAAGAAACTGCTGATAGGGTTTCCATCTGTGTCACCATGAAAGGAGTTCTGGCTTTGAAGACCTGGGTTCTCATCCTGACTTTGATACTTTGATACTTAACACCTGGGTGATCTAGGGTACAAAAATCTCTACACTTACATTTATTTAGCTATAAAATGAAGGAGTGGGACAAGATGACCTCAGAGGTCCTTTTAGGCTCTGAATCTGGAATTTTATGTTCCTGCTTTACTCACATGGGCTTCTTCTTTCCATCTGAGGTTGAGTTAGGTTTGTTTTCTTTCTTCAAAAATAGGTGAGAGAGACAGACAGAGAGACAGAGACAGAGAGACACAGAGAGACAGAGAGACAGACAGAGGGAGAGAGAGAGAGAAAGGAAGAGGAAGAGGGGAAGAGGAAGAAGATAGAGGATGAGGAAGAGGAAAAGGGGATTTGGGGAATCGGGAGAGGGAGCTATTGAGAAATGCAAGCCTGAAATTCCATTTCTGAGAGGGTAGAGGGTCTGTAGATATTTCCAGTCTAATTAACCATGGTCAGTCTGCTGTTCCTGTGGTAGTGAGCTTTTGGTCTTCTTCCCTCTAGGTGTATAAATTGTGATTCACCTGCTGCTTTTGAATCCTGTCCCCCCTCTCAGTTTAGAACATTTGAATGAGCTCCACCTCCAGAACTTTTATACTTCCTCAAGGCAAAAATCATTTGGGACTATGCTGAGCGATGCTCTGTTTTTTTTCAAAGGGTATATCACCAACCAAATTCTCGCTAGGGTAGGCTGAAAAAAATTGTTGCTTCCTATGCAGTATTGAAGTCACAGTTTTCTTTAGGAAAAGTCCTGAAAAGCAAAATATGTGGGACATGTGGCTATAAGAATGGACAACTCAATGTGAAGGAATGGAATTCTAGTTGGTTGCCTCTCTGACAGGTCACTCACCCTTAGGATGTGAGAAATGTGAAATGGATTTTCATGTGTGAAGTGATAGATTTATGGCTACTCAGGCTAACTTGCTTATTTTACTGATGAGGAAACTGAGACCTAGGGCAGTTAAATTGCTTACCTGTAGTCATACTGCTACTAAGTGGGCAGTACTAGGCTTTGAACCCAATTTCTCCAAACTTATCACTCTTTTCATGGTTTTTGCCTCCAGCAAACCCCCCAGACCGTAGCTATTATATCATTCTGTTGCTCATAAGTAGACACGACATTTATTGTTGTTTGTTTTTGCGGACCAGACCTGTGATTTCATTAATACATGAAGTTCCTGATAAGAAACTTCTCCCAATGCAAGTCATTTTGTTGTTGTTGTTCAATCGTTCAGTTGTGTCCAACTCTTTGGGACCTCATGGACCATAGCATGCCAGGTCCTTCTATCCTCCACTGTCTCCTCAAGTCTGTCCAAGTTCTTATTTGTTGTTTCCATGATACAAATCATCGTCTAACTTAACATCTTAGAGAGTCACCTCAAGCACTGAAAGGTTAAGGGTCCTTAGAACCCTGACTCCAAGGCCAGCTTTCCAACCATTATGCCAAGCATGATGGTCAACTTTACAAATTCCCATCGGCCAAAAAGAAGGAAGAAATGCATTCTGTTGATTGCATTTTTTTATCCTCTGAAAAGAAACTGGAGTTTGTAAAAACAGCAGGCAATCATGAATCAACAGCCCTTTCTATGGGCCAGGAACTGCACTAGTTCTGAGGATACAAAGGCAAAAACAGAAATAGTTCTTGTCCTCAAGAAGATTAGAGGAGTAAGAGAAATGGTGACATTCTGACAAGTTTAGGTAATGTCATTCTCCCGGTTGGCAGAAGTCAAACAGTCTGTGACATTCAATCCATCAACCAGCATTTATTAAGCACCTGGTATGGGCCTGGCACTGTAGTAGTCACTGGGGAGCCAAAGATAAATGTGGAGGGAAAAAAAGTCCTTGATCTCACTGCTCAAATGGTGACGTGGTGGTGGAGATCCCTGACAGCCAATGCATCTAGCCCCTTTGTTCTTAGTATTTTTCTTGGGACTTTTTTCTGAAGTTCTGTACTATTCATTTTGCAGTTGTTGACTCTATAGGTGAACTTGACAGATCAGTAAAAAATATTAACAAAGTGAATCCCATAACAGTTTAGGTTTCTGTTTTTCTTGTAGGATGTGGCAGAATTTAAACAGAGCTCTTGGGCTTAGAGCAGTATCCGACCACTACTGTAAAGGGAGTTGGTCCAGTTGGCCTGGAAAACAACTGATCCTTCATGTCATGGAAACTCTGCTTTGTCAACTGGGCTAAAAGGGGACTCTGGCTGAATATCTTTGTCCAGTCGGGCCACACCAGATAGGAGTTGGGTGATCAGAGTTATTTTTCTTTCTTTGATACTTATTTCTTTCTGTGATTGTGTTTAACTTAGGCAAATGGAGGAGAGTAAGACTTCACACATTTTCCAATAGAGACTTTCAAGCAAATACTTTAGACTGGGAAAAATAACTGACTAGTCCAGTCTAGTGTCTCTCTTCCTCTTGCCTCTTAGAGTATTGCTGACATGAAGTATTATACCAGGTCATAGGCCTTCTCTCCTTCAACAATGGCTCAATGCTTCACACTCCTAGCATCTACCTCTTGGGTTCTCTCACTTCCCTTAAGACTGAGCACAAATCCTACTTCTTGTTGCAGGTCTTTCCTGGTCCTTCTAGCTATTAGTGCCTTCCATGTTGAGGTTAGCTTTCTTCTAATCTGTATATATCTTATATGTCCATAGATATCTTCATATTCCTGTCTTTCATTAGAATATTAACTTCATCAGGTCAGGACTGTATTTTTGCCTTTCTTTGTTACCATCTGACTTAGTACAGTGTCAGGCACACAGTAAGAGCTTAATAAATGTATGTTGGCTAACTGACTCTCCCTTCAGGGAGATATGCCTGATTAACCCTACTTCACTCCAATCATACTTTTGATTCACCTTCCCTACTCACATATACACTACTTTCCTTGATGTTAATTAATATTCACATCCATTTTCAAATGTTTTTCATGTACCTTCCTTCCCCGTCTTCACTCAAATTGTAAACATGTGGAGCACAAACTCATCTTTCTTGTGCTTCCATGACAATATCCTGGAGAGTACTCACCACTCAGTATGTGCACACTTCAAGAATCCCAATCTCAAAGTAGGGAGATCATCTAGTTCAAACTATTTATGAACAAGAATCCTCTCTTCCACAATCCCTGCAAGTGGTCATCCGCTGTCTGATTGAAGACCCCCATGAGTTAGAAACAGCTGCCTCCAAGGCAGCCCATTTCATTTGGAGAATAGCTGTAATTGTTAGGAAATCTTTATAGCGAGACTCCCTTTGCCTTTCTGTGATTTCTATTCATTACACTCTCTAGTTCTTCCCTTTGAGGTCCCTCAGAACAAAGCTAATCCCTCTTCCACATGGAAGCCACTCAAATGTATAAAGACTGCTTTCCTTTAAGGAGAGCAATTCCTCACTCCGGCATTTGAAACTTTCATGTCTAGTTCTATCTCCTCTCCCTCAAACTTCTAATTTAAGAAAAACTTTGCATCTTGCAATGCTCTAGGGAAAAGAAGCTCCTAAGGGCAGGAACTTTTTTTATTGTTGTTTTTGTCCAGTGAGGGGAGATCTGTTTTTATGCTCAGCACCTCTATTGGCTTTTGCTTAGGGAGGAGATACTTAATCAATGTTTATTGGTTTGGATTGGTTGGATTTAGAGATGGAGAGCCTATATGTAAAACCTCACACTGTGATTACCTTAGGCAAATTACTTTACTGGGCCTCAGTTTTCCCATTTGAGAGATTAAAGAGACTTGATCAGTAGCAAGCCAAATTGTTCCCATTGTTTCAGTCATTCTTCAGTTGTGTTCAACTTGTTGTGACCCCATTTGGGGTTTTCTTAGCAAAGAGACTACAGTGGTTTGTCATTACAGATGAGGAAAGTGAGGCAAACAAGGTTAAATGACTTACCCAGGGTCACACAGCTAGTAAAGTATCTGAGGCCAGATTTGAACTCAAGAAGAGGAATCTTCCTGACTCCAGACCCAGCACTCTATCCATGCCGCTAACTAGCTGCCCTGTCTATAAATTGTACCCAACTTTATATTAAAGAGGTAGTGGTCAGGCTGTATTGGAGAGGAAAGTAATCCTTAACTATTATTATTATTATTATTATTCTGTGAACATTTTAGGTTGTAAGATTTTCATGCTATAGGAAAGGGATGAAAGAATTATCCTTTGAATTTTTCCATTTTAGAAATGATTAGGGTTCATTATTTGATTTCTAGTTTTATCTAGCTAAATTTAGGCAAGAGAGCATACATTAGATACTACTAATCAAATCTTACTTTTCCTAAGGACAGAAGGAAACCGAGCATTTATTAAGTGCCTACTATTTCCAATGTGCTAAGTGCTTTATAAATATTGTCTCATTTGATCCTCACAGTAGCCCTGAGAGGAAGGCGCTATTACTAACACCGTTTTACTGTTGAGGCACAGCGAGGTTGTACTTGCTAAGGTCTATATTTACAAAGTGTCTTATGCTGGATTTGAACTCAGGTCTTCCTGACTGAAGGTCCAGTGCTCTATTCATTGAGCCAACTAGCTGCCTTAAAAAAATTACTGGACCATTCAGACTTTTAAACAAAGGACTTGCAATGACTTGTAGCTTATTAAAGCACTCTTTGCTTTGCAAAATAACAGAGTTGACATTTGGGTGGATGGAAACAAGCATTTATTAGGCACCTACTATGTGTCAGGCACTGTGCTAAGCCCTCTACATATGGTATCTCATTTGATTTTCACAACAACCTTGTTTTACAGACGAGGAACCTGAGGCAGATAGAAGATAAGTGACCTGCCCTCTAGGGTCACAAGCTAGTAAGTGTCTGAGGCTGGATTTGAACTCAGGTCTTCCTGATTCCAGGCCCAGCGCTCTGTCCAAAGCATCACTTAGCTGCCTCCAAGTAGAATTTCCTAGGGAAAAAATATCTATATATCTATATCTACATATCTATCAGTGTCTGTCAAAACATATTATACAAATTAGTTTTGTTGACATATACTAACAGTATATGCCTGTGTGTGGTTGTGTAGCCTACAAAATAGCCTTGCTAAGGTCTAAGAATTAAACAAATGGGGTCTCTGAGAACTCAAAATAGATGTCCTAAAGTCTGTGTACAAAATCTTCACTAGAACCTTTGCTTCCCCAGATCCAGACCTCAGTGACAGTTCACACTGTGCTTTCACAAAGCACTTAATAAAAGATCTATCATCTTTTTTTCATCTTCTATCATACTTTTCCTCCTCTAGCTCTCTCTCCCTTCCTTCAAAGAGTGGCTCAGAGCCACTTCAGAAAAGAGATTTTCCCTGATCCTTTTAATGATTTCTCCCAGTACTCTGAATTTTCCTATTTGTGAGCTTATTTTAATTCTCTCAGTAGGTTGGTTTTTTCCCTTGATGACAGAGACTGTTCCATTTCTCCCTTTCCCCTGTGCCTAGTCCAGTGCCTTGTATGTAGTATGTGCCTGTTTAATCAGCCTTTCCTGAATCAATTGTATACAATCATATGCTTTAATAAGGACAGCTTTTGGTGGAGAGAGAGGAGTGAGGAGGAATTTGTGAATCTGAAGAGGGAAGTGAGCACTACTGAGAAAGACAATGACTGAAGAAAGTGAAGGCTGCGGCTTTCTTGTGTATGTCATAGTTTTGCCTTTTGGGTAAGCCCTCTATAAGTCACCATGGGCTTCCAAAGTATGCAGGAAGAATGGCATGGAAAGCTGAAATCATGCAGCTGATTCAGCTTCTTCCTAAAGCTACTTTAGTTTGGAATATTAAAAGAACTGAACAAAAAGTGGGGGTTTTATTTGAATTATCTATAGGGTTGCCTCAATTTCCCACTTCACTTTCTTCAGCTACTCCCTTAAGAGAACATGTTCACTTTCATTCTAAGGTATTCATTTCCTGTAGCTAAATAAATACGATGCTGTAGATTCCATGCTGAAGTCTCAGCCCAGTCTTAAAAGAGAAGTGCTGAGCTATTTTATTGCCAAAAAAAATCACCAAAAAAGTTCTTATTTGTTTGTAGCATTTTAATTTTTTTTGAAGTTTCTTTAAAATGTTACTTTCTGTTTTCCCCTCAATGGACCTTTTCCCAAAGAAACCTAAGCCTCAAACTTCCTCTGGAACCTAGTTTTGTTCTAATTCCTTGTATGAGATTGTAGTTTCATTCTGCCATAGCAACTTTGTATTTTGAGCAGTAAGCAAGGTTTTATTTTTCAGTAGTGAATAACTAACATGCTCTACTGCTCCAGTAACCTTCCCCATCACCTCCACCCCCTCATGAAACAGAAGCACCAAAGCTCCAACTGGCTGAAACCCATAACTCATTCAGAATTGATATGGGAAGATTATCCCATTCTTTATTCATGAAAAAAGCCAAATGTAAAACCCCAAATTTCTGTGATCTGCCTGCAAGTTTCTCTTTATTACTTTTAATTCCCAGTTTCAGATAGAAGCTATGAATTATTTATCATGTGTCATTTTCTAAAAACAAAGCTCTATAGTGGATTGTTTTTCTGTGACTCTAAGGCCTGCAAAACCAATGATTGGGAGGGGGTGAGACTCCTGATTGTTATACTGAGCATGGTCAGAGAGTGTCACAGGCTTTCCAAATGGATGCAATTTCAAGTTGAGTTCAGGTCTACTTGCTGTCAGAGTTCTGAGGGAGCCAAGAATTAAGGCTGACACCTGGGGCAGCCCCAGGTATGCCCTTTTTTACTTAGAGAAGCAGTCACTCTGGCAGAGGGTAAAATTAGCTGAGAGATCTCATGGGGATCTTCTGAAAAAGAAATGGAAATAGCTTGCCACCCAGAGAGAGAAAATTATATAAATGGGTAAGACCCCCGCCCCTAGAAAGGACAGCTTAATCCAGGTCAGTATTTAAGGGTATAAATGGGCAGTGAAGAAGTAACAAACTCCTTGGGTCACCATGGATAGACTTAGATATTCCCCGTATCCAACATTCCATATCCTGCCTGGATGCTTATAACCAAGTCACCTTGGGTAAGTTGGTTAACCTATTGGTGACTCCTTTTCCTCACCTCTAAAAAGAGAGGTTGGATTCAGTGGCCATGAAAGCACCTTTTAAACTTGAGATACCTATACTCCAATGATAATGGCTCAGCAAATATTTCCTTTAATTCCCATGCATCAAAAAATCAGCCTGTGAAGGAGAAAAGAAACTGGTATACCCAACTCTATCTTGCAGAACAGTGGCTGGGAGTTTTTTCACTGGAGGCAAAGTATCACAAATCAAACCAGAGGCAATGCTTTAGTTGGGGGATATGCTATCAGCCTCCTTTAATTCTTCACCTTAGGAAAAAGTTCTAGTAACTCTGTCCTATTTATAGGGGACCCCTCTCATTTGGGGTCTTATATACTACACAACCCCCACTAAGTATAAACACCAATTAGTTGCAACTGGTAACACACCAACTAATAAATTCTAGGACCAGAATGAGCATTGTAACATTTTACAATAAAGAACCAACATTTTCATATCATCAAAGCCCAATCCTCAGTGAAACCTAGTGTATATGCTGCCTTTGGCTTACAGTCTATATCTTTATTAGCCACATACTCAGCTTCTAGGTTTATCACCTATGTCAATATCATCTGGGCCCCAGAAGGGAGCAGATTGAAAATGAGAACTGGAAAAGTCCATAGTCTTTTCGGTCTCTGTCAGTAAAAACCAGTTATTCTTGAGCCTTTTGGTTCAGAAAGAGGCTCTTCTGAGAGAAGTTCCAATGTTTCTCAACAAAGGAGAAATGCTAAAGTGAGAATCACCCCATGAATCTCAATAGAGAAAGAACTTTCCTTATAGAGGAGTGCCAGATGCAGAGTGGGCAGAAATACACCTTAAGATTTCCTTTCCCCCCACTGGGGTTTTTTGAAAGACGTGCATATAGATTAAAGAAGAATTTCTCATTGCTTTTCCCTCCTTCACTAATGGGATTTATTCTAGTCTGTTTATTCACAAGGCCATGAAAATCAAGGTTTCCTAGATTTTGCTTTACTTTTTTCTTGACTCACATTAGATAGGGGAAAAGACAAATACCACCTCTGGGTACTTTTGCTTTGAAAATGTAGCTTTCCTACCTTTCTTCTTTTTTCTTTCCATATTTGGTACTGTTGCTTTCACCTATAAGAAAATAACAAGGTTGAGATGGTGGTGGGTAGGGTGTGGTTCGATATATTGGGAAAAGATTGTTCTTTAACAGTACCTAGTTGAGAGAGTATGGTATAGCAGAAATAATGTTAGACTCAGTCAGGAAAATCTAAGTTTAAATCCTACCTATGGTACTTTCTAGTTTTGGGACTATGGGTAAGCTTTTTCAACTTTCTGTGACTCTATTTACTCATCTGTAAAATTGGATAATGGCTAAATCCTAATGAGTATTATAATAATAGATTCCCCTAAGTGGTCATATATATCTGACTTTGCACTATTGAAAGTAATAATTGTAGCCAAGGTAGTAGAGTGCATATAGCACTCTACTCTGCTTTGAAAATGTAGCAACCCAATTGAACTTTCCCAATATTCTCTTCCAAAGAACTTTAAAATAACACCTCGGATGTAATTCTGGAGTGGCAGAGCCAACAGAAGTTTAGACTGAGACATTTTTGCAGCCTAAGAAAACTTAGGCAATCTGTAGGAGAGGTCTATGATACTGGGGTGGGAGCCTGTCTGAGCTTGGCAGCAGCACCAGCTCCAGGATTTGGAGGTGGCCCAGATAGTGGTAGTGGCAGTGGTGGCAGCCACAGTTTTTGGAACTCTCAATCCACAGATGGTAAGGGGAACCAGTGTTGAACAACTGGTCAGAAAGAGATTACAGGGGCCCTTTGCTGGTGCTGGGTACAGCTGGTGCTAATTGGCAACTCTGTTGCCCACGAGTAGTCCTTGGTCACAGTTCTGGAGTAGAGAGGATCACTTGGGGTCAGTCACAAGGAAGCAGGGGTCTTCATCACAATTTTAAGGAAGACAGGAACACTAGTGCTTGTGGCTACAGAAACACAGGGGAGCAAGGGACCTGGTCATGCTTCCAGGGCCAAAAGGAGTGATAGTACCTGTGGCTGCAGATGAACAGGGACCCTTCCTGGGTAAGGACCAGAGTGCAGAGAGCAGTTACCACACCTCTTCCCAAACCACACCACCTTGGATGCACCAAACATTTGCAGACCCAAGAACTAGCTCTGAAAACAGCAACAACAACAAAAAAAGCCTGAAGCTTGAGGCAGTATGCCACTGCCAGGTAAGCAAATTCTAACATAAAGATCAAAGTCAAGAAATAGACTGGAAAAATGAGCAAACAACAAAATAACTTGACCATAAAAAGCTATTACAGAGACCAAGATATAAACTCGGAAGATAACAATTTGAAAACAGCTACCAAAAAAATACTGAAAGAAAAATACTAATTGGATCCAAGTCCAACAAGAATTGATAGAAGAGTGAAAGAAAGATAAGAGTAGTGGAGGGGAAATTGGAAAAAGAAATGAGAGCAAGGAAAAAAAATATGAAAGGAGAATTAACAGCTTGGTAAAAGACGTACCAAAATATTGAAGAAAATAATGTTTTATAAAACAGAATTGGCCTAATGGCAAAAGAGATACAAAAATTTACTGAAGAAAAGAGTTCCATAAAAACAAAATTGGGCAAGTGGAAGTTAATGACTCCATGAGACCTCAAGAAACAATAAGGCAAAGTTGAAAAAATGAAAAAAAGAATAGGAAAAAAGGTGAACTATCTCAGAAAAAAAAAAATTGACCTGGAAAAATAGATTGAAGAGAAACAATTTAAGAATTATTGGACTACTAGAAAGCTATGATCAAAAAAAAGAGCCTGAACATCCTATTCATCATAATAAAGGAAAACTACCCTTAGATCCAGAGGATAAAATAGAAATTAAAGACTCCACCGATCAATTCCTGAAAGAGATTCCAAAATGAAAACTTGCAAGAATATTATGACCAAATTCCGTAACTCCCAATTAAGGAGAAAATATTTCAAGAAGACAGAAAGAAACAATTCAAATACTGTGGAGCCACAATTAGGATAATACAAGATTTAGCACCTTCTACATTAAAGGATCAGAAGGCTTGGAATATATATTCTGGAGAACAGTGGAACTAGGATTATAACCAAGAATCACCTACCCAGAAAAACTGGGTATAATACTTCAGGGGAAAGATGGATATTTAATGAGATAGATGACTTTCAAATATTCCTGATGAAAAGACCAGAGGTGAATAGAATATTTGACATTAAAACACAAGACTCAAGAGAAGCGTGAAAGGTAAACATGAAAGAATAATCATAAGGGATTTAATAAAGTTAAACTGTATAACATTCCTATATTGGAAGATGATACATGTAACTCCCAAGAATTTTATCATTATTGGGGCAGTTAGGAGAAGTGTTCATAAATAGAGGGCATAAGAGTGAGCAGATTATCTTGAGATGATCTCTAAAAAAAAACTGAAGGGATGAGAAAGAGAGATGCCCTGGGAGAAGGTAGAATGGAGAAGTAGAATGGGAAAATATTCTCACATAAAAGAGGCTTATAAGGAAGAGATTTTATAGTGGAGGGGATAATTGGGGGTGGAGTGGAAATACTTGAAAGTCACTTGATTGAAGCTGGTTTAAAGAAGGAAAAATCTATATATACATTTTGATGTGTAAAGAAATTTATCTTACCCAATTGGGAAATAAAAAGGGAAGAGGATAAGAGATATGGCAGGGGTGGAGGGATGATGAAAGAAAAGGCAGATTAAGGGAGGCAGTGGTCAGAAGCAAAATATACCTTTGGGGAGCAACAGGATGAAAACACATAGAGAAAGATAAACAGAAGAAAACAGGATGGAGGGAAATGCACAGTTAGTAATCACAAATGAATGTGAGTGGGATGAGTTCACGCATAAAACAGAAGTAGATAGCAGAATGGATTAGAAATGAAAATCCAACAATATGGTATTTACAAGAGAAACACCTGAAACATAAAGACACACAGAGAGTTAAAATAGAGGACAAGAACAGAATCTATTATGATTCAGCTAAAGTAAAAAAAAGGCAGGGGTATTAAACAAAACAAAAACCAAAACAGATCTAATTAAAAGAGATAATTACAGACACTACATTTTGCTAAAAAATATCATAGATAATGAAGTAATATCAAAAATTTTACAGCAGGTTTCTCTGATAAAGGCCCCATTATTGAATTTACAAAAAGAAAAAAGAGCCATTCTCCAGTTGACAAATGGTCAATGGATATGACAAGTAGTTGTCAGAAGAAATCAAAGCTATTTATTGTCATTGGAGAAATGAAAATTAGAACAAATCTGAAGTACCACCTCACACCTATCAGAAATGGCAAATGCTGGAGGGGATTAGGAAAAATAGGAATACTAAAGAATTGTTGGTAGATTTATGAACTGGTCCATCCCTTCTGGAGAACAATTTGGAACTAAGTCCAAAGGGCTATAAAACTGTACATACCCTTTGACCCAACAAGACCGCTACTAGGTCTGTCTTCCAAACAGGTCAAAGGAAAAGGGAAAAGGACCTATATGTACAAAAATATTTATAGTAGCTCTTTTTTTTGTGGTAGGAAAGAATTGGATATTGAAGTGATGCTCATCAATTGGGGAATGTCTGAACAAGTTATGGCATGTGATTGTAATGGAGTACTATTGTGCTGTAAGATGGAGAGGTGGTTTCAGGAAAAAAAAACATGACAAAACTTACATGAACTGAGGCAAAGTGAAGTGAGAAGAACTGGGGGATTATTGTGCACAGTATCAGCAATGTTGTGGTGATGGTCAACTGTGAAACACTTGGCTACTCCGATCAATACTCTGAGATAATTCCGAAGGACTGATGTTGAAAAATGCTATCCATCTCCAGAGAAAGAACTGATGAACTCTGAGTGAAAATTGAAGTATAATTTTCTCACTCTTTCCTTTTGCTTTTTTTGTGATATGTCTAACATTGAAATATATCTAATATTGAAATATATTTTGCACCAGTTCATGTGTATAATAGGTGGGAAAGGGGTGGGAGGGAGAGAGAATTTGGAACTCAAAATTTAAAAAGAAAACAATGCTAACATTAATAAATTTTTAAAAAAGTCATAATTTCATAAAATATGGCAGTTGGTTACATCCCAGTGGAAATATGCAAGGCAAATTCAAATTCACTTTAGGGGATGCATTATTCAAACTGATCAAGACCTAGCTGTAACTGCAATATTTCTCTCCCAAGATTATATTTGGCTCAGCTGAGGTGTTGTATATAAAGTGATTCACAAATTTTAACACACTTACATTTAATAATGTCAGTTTTCATCAGACATCATTTTATTTTAGCATGGGGAAAATCTGACTTGTTTGATCAGGTATGAAAGTGTGAATAAATGATTAACTTGAATTGTTTATCAAATTGAAGTAAATTATGTACAGGCCTAGCTGCAAGTCAGTATTGAAGGGATTTGAATAGCTAAAAGTAGTTAGAAAAAGGTAGAGACAGAGAACCAACAGAAGGTTACAATATCAACAAAATAAAATCTATGGGACAGCTAGGTGGTGCAGTGGATAGAGCGCTGGCCTTGAGGTCAGGAGGACCTGAGTTCAAATCCAGCCTCAGACCAAACACTTGACACTTAACTAGCTGTGTGACCCTGGGCAAGTCACTTAACCCCAATTGCCTAAAAAGAAAAAAATAAAAACAAAACCAAAATCTATTAAGCTTCAACTGTGTGCCAGCCACTATGCTCAGCATTGGAGATACCAAGATAAATAACAAAATAGGCAAGAATAATGGAGGTCACATTTAAACAGAAGATCAAATTGAAGAGTAGGTTAAGAAGGAGTACTCCAGTTGACATTCTGGTAGTTTTACCCCCGATGATCTAGTATTTTGTAGGATCATGTATCTAGATCAGGAAAGAACCTCAGACATCGTCTATCTAGTCCAATCCTCTCTTTTTATAAATGATGAATTTGAAGCCTATGGGAGGTCAAATGACTTGTCCAAGGTTACCCAGGTAGTAAGTAGTACAGGTGGGATTCGAACCTCTGTCTTCTGATCTCAGAGTGAGTGTGCCTTTTCATTGTAGCCTGCTGTCTCCCCTAATAAATCATATGATAAATAGATTTTTTTTTTTTTGCCAAAAACATACGCCATATGGTATGATCAGGAAGGAAGCCCAGGAAGCTTGGACATTCTGGGAAACATGTCCATGCTGTCAAAGGATAATTTGCACAATTCAAAGAGGAGTGCCCTAGCTTGTTTTATTTTTTGGAAACAAAACACCAAGGAAAACAAAACAAAAGAGGATTGAATGTTATTAGATCAATAACTAATGAGTTTACACAACTGGACATTGAGAGGCAAGACTTAGCAACACAATTAGCAAAGATGAAATGTGATTTGGAGGAGGGAAAATGCAGTCAGAAAATAAATGGAAGAGAATGAAAAAGAAAGTGAGTTATTAAATTAGTACAGAGAAAAAAAAGCATTAATTTGCAAGAGAGACAGTCTGAGTTGTAACAGATCTGGAATGTGAAGACAAACAGCTGACAATTCAGAGCAATGAATGGAAGAATCAAAGAAGGAATTAGAAACAGAATTAGAAAGTGTTAAATGTGATTTTTAAAGCAGTAATATAACCTTGATGCCCAAGTCAGACTTAATAAGGAAGTTAGAAAGAAGACTAGGGCATGAGAAGAGAATCCTAATCAATGTCAGGCAGAAATGGAGAGTCTATCTTTTTTTTTATTAAAATATATTTATTTTTAATTTATGGAATAAAACAAACATTCCTATAGCATAGTATAACAGAAACAATGATTACACATGAAACTGAAATCTATTATGTACAACTAGCTAGTCCTTTCAAATATATAATAGTCACCATACATTTCTTCCCTTCTCCCTAGAGATGGCCACCATTAGACACACATACATGTATGTAATCATTCTGTACATCTATTTATCAGTTCTTTCTCTGGATGCAGGTAGCATCTTCCTTCATATGTCCCACAAAGTTAATTTGGGTATTGATAATAGTCAAAATGACTTAGTTACTCAAGGTTATTTTTAAAACAGTATTGCTGTTATTGTATACAACATTCTCTTGGTTCTGCTCATTTCACCCTTCATTATTTCATGTGATCCACCCATGTTTTCCTAAGATCATTGAGCTCATCATTTTTTAAAACACAGCAGTATTCCATGACAATCAAATATCAGAACTTGTTCACCCATTCCCTGATTGATTTCCAGTTCTTTGTCACCACAAAAAAAGCTGCTGTAAGTATTTTAGAACATCTAGGTTATTTTTCCTTTTTTCCCTAATTATCTTTGACCTAGTAGTGGTGTTGCTGGGTCAAAGGGTATAGGCAGTTTAATAACTCCTGGCCATAATTCCATATTGCTCTACAAGATGGTTGCCCCAGTTGAAAATGGAAAGTTTAAAAAAGCAGCTGAGTATCCAGTAAGCTGATCAGACCAGTGGCCTCAATTTTTGATACTCCCATGGTACAAAGGACAACTGGGGAATGTTCACTGAGATCTGGATGACTACAAGGCCGTTATTTATAGGTTCACTAAAGGAGACTCTACCAAGGATGCTCAGTAGCAAGTAATAAAAGGGAAAAACAGTAATTAGCCCTGGTATCAGAAATAGCATTCCAATCTAAGGGAACTTATTTCATTAGGGTAAGAGGGATTAGGAATGCTCAAGATATTAAGAAACCGCAGAACAAAGAGACATGTACTCTACCTCGAGAAATATGTGTTGTAAAAAGGGATATCTTAAGCAGAAGAGGGGCCACAAGTTAGTAGAATGGGCACACAAATTTATAATGTATTTTTGTTGTTGTTCTGTTTTGTAGAATACAGAAACCAAAAGGAAAATGGAAAAATCAGGGACAGTTTAGAAGACAAAAGTCATAAAACTCAAGAATACTGACTCTGATGTCAGAAGACCTGGGTTCACCTTATACTGTCTGTGTAACCACTGGGTAAATCCTTTCCACTCCCTGGGCCTCAGCTTTCTTATGTAGAAAATGAAAGGATTGGTCTAGATGTTGCATTTTATAGAAGGTGTCTAAGGACCTAGTTCTTTCTACTCTGCTCATTTTTTTTCAGTACATGTTAGCAGGAAATGATTACTAAAATGTAACTCTCCAGGGAAGGAAACGTATCGGTGAAGAGGCAGCTCTTTTTCAGCAGTTTGGGTATCCTTCCGTTAATGTCTAAGATTAATTTTGTAGTTGCGGGAATACTAGCATACATTTAGAACCGATTGCTAGAGTCATCACACTAGAGAAGCAAAAACTAGTTTCAATTATTTTTAAGGACTTTACCACTGTCTGGCAAATGTGTAATTTGCTATTACATTTGGCATTTAAAAATCTAACCATCTTAAATAAATGACTAAATTATCAGGCTTTTTTCCATGTTACTCCCCTTCATACACTGTGTTCTAGCTAAATTTATTTCTTTACTATGACACATGAACAACAAAAACAGTAAGAATTTATTGAGAGACACCGACCTATGACCTGGATAACAAAGAAAAACAAAATCTAGACCCCACTGTCAAAGGACCTTATAGTCTAGAAGGAGGAAC
Organism: Phascolarctos cinereus; assembly: GCF_003287225.1. Classification (NCBI taxonomy): domain Eukaryota; kingdom Metazoa; phylum Chordata; class Mammalia; order Diprotodontia; family Phascolarctidae; genus Phascolarctos; species Phascolarctos cinereus. The sequence continues at coordinate 58,150,631 of NW_027555514.1, read as the reverse complement.
AACATACAAACAACTATACACAAGCAAGATATAAGCAGGATTACTTGGAGCTAATCTTAGATGGAGGGTCCTAGATTTAAGGGGGATAAAGGTGGGATTTTTGATAAGACTTGGAGGAAGCCAGGAAGTGGTAATTGAGGGATAGCTAGTGAAAAGGCATAGAGTTGGGAGATGGAATGTCATGTGTTAAGAACAGCAGGATGGCCATTGTCACTGAATCACAGAGTACGTAAAAGGGAGAAAGGGCTAAAAAGACTAGAAGGACTAGCCAGGATACGATGGGCTTTAAAGGCCAAACAGGATTTTATATTTGAGGAGACAGTACAGTCAGACTTGCACTTTAAGAAGATCCGTTTGATGGCTGAATGGAGGATAGACTGGGGTAGGGAGAGACTTGAGGCTCTTAAGCAACCAGAAGGCTAGAACCTAGAGGTGGTGAGGACCTGTGATAGAGTGATTGCTGTGTCAGAGGAGAAAGCAGTCACCTATGAGAGGTCATAAAGATAGAATATCCTGGTCTTGGTAAGTGATTGGATATGGGGAGGGCTAATGGAGAGGAGTCAAAGGATGACATCTACGTTGCAAGCCTGGGCACCTGGGAGAATGGAGGTGATCACAACATCAATAGTCAGAAAGAGAAGAAGGTTCTAGGGTAAATGTATTGAGTTCAGTTCTGGACATTGATTTTTAAGATGTCTATAGGAATCCAGTTTAAGACATCCAGTAGAAACATACAACATTCCTTCCCCCATCTCTATGCCTTTGAACACTTTTGATGGATTTGTAGGTTTGTATTGAACTAGAAATCATCTGACAGCTCATATGCTTGCTAGTCATTAAATATTTATTCCCATCTTTATTTGATCAGCTGGGGACCAGTCACACAGATGTCTTATTGTGTATTGCTGAAAAAGATCCCCAAGTCATTGACTGGGAAGAAAAGAGTTCCAGTCATACCTAAAAATCCCTTTTTAGTAGTAGTATCCAAAGCAAACACGCTAGGGTGTTTTGCGTTCTAATAGGATGGGAAATGGAAATTTATATGGTTTTGATTTGAACTGTTTCATTGTTTGATGTAAAACTGATTTTCAATAGCAAATTGGATAGGTTGTCATTGGGGAATGAGGTTTACCTATTATATTCAATTCAATAGGCATTTACTATGTGTCAGGCACTGTATTAGGACCTGGGGCTACAAAAATGAAAATAAAATAATACTTCAAGAGGTGGTGAGTTTTGATTTTTGTTTTGTTACTTGGGGGGATTTCTAGATACATCTACCATTAACCACTGCTATGGATTAATTAAAATAATTAGTATATTTGCATGGTTATTGAAGGCCAGCAAAAGAGTCATGTGTCTCTGGGGAAGTGACTTAACTATTTGGGCTTTAGTTTCTTCATCTGTTAAATGAAGGAGTTGGATTTGATGATGTCCAAGGTCCTTCCCAATTCCATGGATGTGATTCTATGAATGGATGTATGAGTAAAGCGTCTCTTATACACTTACCCTGTGCCGAGTACTGGGGATACAAATAGAGAAGCAGAGATAGTACCTGCTCTCTGGGAGCTCATGTTCTAAAGGGGGAGACAATGCAAGTGGAAGATTTCAGCTGCAAAGCATGTAGAAAGGCCTCATGGCCCTTAGGGTGCAGCGGCAAAGCAGATGTTGTCATTTCTACTGATAACATAATATCAATAGCTGGAAGCATTGCCATTCCAAAGGCCCTTGCAATCAGGATCCTAAATCATTTCCATCAGGCTCTGAGGGGAGATGTTGGTGATTTGACTTGCCTGGTACACATCACCTCCGTTCTTCGCCTTGTTTCAGCTAAGCTAGCTTGCTTGCCCTGTGAGTGGCAGTTGGTGGGGATGCCCGGCCTCTTTTTCACAAGAACCACCTCCCAGTAGGATGGCTGTGATGGAAGCAGGACTGATGGTCTGGGACATTACAGCAGTCCTGGGGCTGTTGTTCCTATCTTCCTTGTTCATGGCAGTTGGTCAATAGCTGCCAGTGGTGATGAAGAATGTGGACCCATTCTCTGCAATGATTTCTCCCCTTAGTGATGCCTGTGAAGGCAGGCGTTAGATGCAGGTCTGGTGGTTTGAGGGGCACCACTATCCTGAAGGCTCTTGGGCACAGGTTCCTGGGCTACCTCCATTAGGGTCCAAGGGTGGTCAAGCTGTTGCTGGTGGTTGTTCTGCTAGCTTGGCACATGCTTGACACATGTTCTTCCCACCTCTCGGGGTACACTATCAGTAATGATCTATTAAAGTTATTTATAAGGGAAATTGTGGAGTTACATATCTGTTGGTTGGAATGAATATTTAATGCACATACATTGGTAGATCAGATGGCAACATCTCAGAATGTAGAGGGCATAGTCACAGGGTGGATGGTAAGATACACGGATCTGTGCTCTCTGTATGATTTTAAAAAATATAGACGCATAGTCAATTAGCTCCTAAATTTTCTTGGGAGGATCACAGCTCCTGATTGTGTCAATCAACATGGATGTTTTGATGACAAGTTGAATTCAAACTGCATGGAGTCTGACCATGGATTGATATGCTTCCTCAGGTTCATCCAGTCCTGAGAGTATTCTTCTTTCTCATGGGCATGTTCCCGTTCCATGGATTTTGTTATTGTATTCTTTCCAGAAGTGCTTCCTGGAAAAGGACTGTTACACTGCTTGTTGACATCATCTAAGCAGCTCTTGCCTGTTAGCATAGCAGAGGTTCAGGAAAGTCATAGAATGTTACATCTGGAGAAGAGATTAAAGGTCTCTGTTGTGAAACATCCTGTTTTATTGATGAAGAAATTCAGACCAAGGAAATTGGGTCTTGCTCAAGGTCAGGGCAGCAAAACAATGACAGATCTGGACCTGAAACTCTGGTGTCTTGACCTGTGTTCTAGTGGTTTTCCCACAATCCCATATTCTTAAGTGTATATGGATTGGAAGATGAATGCAGTGTTCCAGCTATGCATTATAAAGCAACCATGCTGAGCAAACCATGTTATAAAAGAGTGAAATACTTTTAGAGCATTAGAGACAACTGTGTGGAACAGTAGATAGTACACTAGACTTTGAGTCAGGAAGACAAGTTCAAATCCAGCCTGAGTCCCTTATTAGCTGTAAGATAAGTACTAGACATTATATATATGCTTATTTCCTTCCCCTACCCTGACTTTGAGCAAATCAACCTGTCTGCCTCAGTTTTCTCATCTGTAAAATGTAGATAATAGCACCTACCTCCCAGAGTTGTGAGGCTAAAATAATATAGCTGTAAGATGCTTTCAAGGCCTTAAAATCCAATGTAAATGATAGCTAGGTGGCACAATGCATAGAGTGCCAGGCCTGAAGTCAGGAATACTCATCTCCCTGAGTTAAAATCTTACCTTAGACACTTCCTAGCTGTGTGACCCTGTGCAAGTCATTTAATCCTGTTTGCCTCAGTTTCTTCATCTGTAAAATGAGCTGAAGAAGGAAATGGCAAACCATTCTAGTCTCTTTGCCAAGTAAACCCCAAATGGGGTCAACGAAGAGTCAGACATGAGTGAACAACAACAAATGTAATTAAAAACATTATTCTGAGAAGGGGTGCTGGGGATTCACCAGACTGCCAAGGGGATCCATGCCATAACAAAGGTTAAGCATGTTTGTGATAAGAAAAATCAAGAAATTGAGCAGTAGATCGGACAGCTTGTGTGTTCTGCCAACATCACTGTTGTAAAGAAGGCTGGCTCAATGGAGCCATAAAAGAGTCTGAGGGAAAAAAGAGCCTAGGCTAGGGTATGGGATGCTATGAGAACAACCACCTTCTTGCCAATCAATACTTATTGTTCTCCTCTGCAGTGCTTTTACAGTGTTATACTTTACTGACTTGCCAGGCTTTTAGACCCATTGTTTACAAACCCATTTCCCATCTCTTACTTGACCTTTAAAATCTGGTACTCTAGTGAACTTCTGACGTTAACCAGCATAGATTCTAGTTTTTTTTCCCCCTAAAGGGTTTTTTTTTTTCCCTAGTGAACACTCTCAATTATTGGCATGGTCATCTGGGGAATGATTGAGAAAAAGAGCCCTGAATATGGGGATGGGGTGTGTGTGTGGTGTGTGTGTGTGTGTGTGTGTGTGTGTGTGTGTGTGTGTGTATTTCCTATTGGCATAGGATCTGGAAAGAAAAATCCATGAAACTGGATAGAATAGGATTGGGATAATGTGAACCTGTAATTTCCTGAGTAAGGGGAACTCCTGGATTAAGAAACTCTTTCTATCAATGTAGGTTGGCTTCTGCTGTGAAACTTCTTGTTTTAGAGAGTTGTCTGAGAACTCTGAGAGATTCCAGAACTTGGCTGGGATTACATAGCCATTATGTGTCAAAGGAAGGCTTTGAACATCAGTGTCTTTGACTCTGAAGCTGAATTTCTACCTACACTAGATTACTTCTTGAATGACATGATGGATTTAAGATTACACAGCTAATTATAAAGGTGTGATTAGAATCCAGGTCTTCTGACTTCTCAGTCCAGTACCTTTTACATCCCAACACACTGCATTTTTATTGGCCCCCTGCCCATCATTCATGTTGCACATGGAATGGTAACACCTTCCCTTTTAAGACAACCAGAAGAAAGAAAATGTCAGTAACTTGATGTTAAAAGCACATTTGCTAATAATGATATTATTGACCTATTTTCTTCCTCTCCTAAAGTGGTGAATATATGTAGGGAGATGAGGAAAGAGAGCTCAGGAGATTGAGGATTTCTACAAGAACCGTTCCTGATTACTTTTTCTTGCCTCAAGCCTTGACCTAGGCATCCTTTTCAACCCACTAAGAAATTCAGCAAAAGGACATCATAAGCAGCAGATATCAAAAGTGATAGAGGATGGAATCTTAGAGACACCTGCATTATTGCACATGATTTCTCTTTAATGTCAAACTCAGGCTACTAAACTTAGTATGCAAAGAAAATAAAAACTGTCGCAATATTAATCATGCATCTATTTATTTTGCGAACTTGCTACAGCACAAATCTTTCTCTGACATTACTCAGTGTTCATTTTATACAGTTCAGGCACTCTGCCACCCCACTAGAGACATATGTATCTAGCTCATTAGATGTTGTGAAATAAGAGCCCAAAGTGTTCATTTACGGCTTTCTGGAATTTACAGAGACACAATTTATCCCTTAAGTTAAGTGAATTGGGGATGGCATGGTGATAATCCCAAGAAGACAAAAACAGAAAATAAAAATGTTTTTCTTTCAAATCCCTCAACAATTATTAATATAAAATGTATTACAATTTGTATTTATACGAGTTAACTGGCAGCTGTAAGAAATCAGCAATGGGCTGTTGTGTAAGTTGATTGATATTCGCAGACAAAAGGGCCTGGAGGACAAACCTTAGAAAAAGAGACAAGTGCCTTGTGATAATTTCTACTTTTTCTTTCTTGAAACATGGGCTTTGTGGGAACTAAAGTCCCCTTTGTCTTCACTAGTATTACAGCGAAACAGACATTTTTAACCAAAAGGAGCTGTCAACCCCCATGCATACTGCAAAGTAGGTAATGTTACCACGCCATGCTTTGCCACAATTTCCTCCAATATGGTGATTTCATTTCTGCTGAACAAGAGAATCAATGCTACTGAGCAGGTTAAATGAAATAATTTTCCTTCAGTTGTTTTATTAAAGGGCTGGGCAATTGAGATGGTCTCTGAACATATGTATGTGCAACCCCTCAGGTTGCTAAAGATGCATTTTACAAACTTACTTAAAGGAATATTCTTGCAAGGAAAAAAAAAGAACAAAGTTATCAATAAAACATTCTGCTTTACTCCCCTGCAGTCTGCCTGGGGAAATAGACAGCAACAACAAAAACTTACCATAAAAAATAAAAATCCCAAACAGTGTGTCAGCATTTCCATCCTTATGGATTTCTCCAGTTTGAACTGTGTTCGTTTTAATCATAGCCAATTTCACGAAACAACATTGCAGATTGGCTAATTTGGGAATTATGTCTCCACGTTTTCCTAGCTTAATGATTACATGATATGTTGTCTGTGTGATTCAGATACTAATAGTACTTTTCTGCTATTTGTTGCACAGTGAGAAGAAAAATTTGCTCTGCTTTCTTTAAAATGAGTAATTTGCTATTGAAAAATAGGAAGTAGCATCCACATGTAGGGTTTTCCCATGAATAAAAATTGGCAAACAAGAATTAAGAAGGCCAAATGAAGACTGCATCTTTATGGAAGAAAAAAAATCTCCCCAGAGATTCACTTCACAACTATATTTCCATTTTTTTTTGGAACTCATCAGAGATCTTTAAACCACAAGAGGCATTGTAATATAGGCAATACATTGGGCATGGATCCCAGATGTTTCTGAATCTTTAGGAGGAAGGAGTCTTAGAAATTTGGCAAACAGCATAAGTGAAGTCCTAATGCCTTTTCTTGATAGCAGTAGATAACTGTCACTGCATGCAAGGGGCCCTGTGAAGTCCAACATATTCCTATATAAACGTCAAGTTCCTATATTCCTAATCCATATCACAGAATTAGAACTACCATTAATTTCTCCAGTTATTGTGCACTCTGGGTACAAACTGGCTCTCAATTAGTGAGGAGAAAAATTAAGTAGGTGAGTTGCGTACAATCTCTTCTTTTCCCTTGTTACAAAATCTAGGGATGAGAGTAACTACTGAGGTAAAATTTGCCATGCTCCCATAATTTGCTTATGATATCAATCTTTATGTCTAAATTGTGTACCCATTTTGAACTTATCTTGGTATATGATGTGAGGTATTGGTCTATGCCTTGTTTCTGCCAAATCGCTTTCTGTTTTTCCCAACAATTTTTTGTCAAATATTGTGTTCTTATTCCCAAAGCTTGGATCTTTGTATTTATCAGACACTAGATTACTATGGTCATTAACTGTTGTGTATTGTGTACCTAATGTAATTCACTGATCTACCACTTTATTTCTTAGCCAGTACGAGATTGTTCTGATGATTACTGATTTGTAATATAGTTTGAAATCAGGACTGACAAGTTCACCTACCTTAACACTTTTTTTTTTATTGATTCCCTTGATATTCTTCACCTTTTGTTCTTCCAGATGAATTTTGTTATTTTTCTAGCTCTATAAAATATTTCTTAGGTAGTTTGATTAGATAGAATTGCCATTTTCATTACATTTGCTTAGCATATTCATGAGCAATTAATATTTCTCCAGTTGTTTAGATCTGTCTTTATTTGTATGAAATGTGTTTCATAAATGTGTTCATATAATAATCTCTGAGTTTGTCTTTACAAGTAGACTCCCAAGTATTTTATATCATCTGCAGTTATTTTAAATGGAATTTCTCTTTCTCTTTCTGCTGGGTTTTGTTGGTAGTAAATAAAATGCTGATGATTTATGTGGGTTTATTTTGTGCCCTGCAACTATGCTGAAGTTGTTAATTATTTAATGGTTAATTGTTTCAGCTAGTTTTTTTAGTTGGTTCTCTATGGTTCTCAGAGCATACCATCATCTCATTTGCAAAGAGTGATAATTTCCTCATTGCCTATGTTTATAATAGTGGTGATAATGGACATCCTTGCTTCACTCCTGATCTTATTGGGAAGGCTTCAATTTTATCTTTGCTACAGATAATACTTGCTTTTGTTTTTAGATACCTACTATTTATCATTTTAAGAAAGGCTTTATTGATTTCTTTGTTTTCCAGGGTTTTTTAATAGATATAGGTTGTTATATTGTCAAAGGCTTTTTCTGCATCTATTAATATAATCGTATGTATTTTATCATCATTATTGATACGGTCAATTATGCTGATAGTTTTTCTAATATTGAACCAGTCCAGGTATCAATCCCACCTGGTCATAGTGTATAATCTTTTTGATATATAGCTATAATTTCCTTGCTAGTATTTATTTTCATTGATATTCATTAAGGAAATTGATCTTTATTTTTCTTTCTTTGTTTTTGCTCTCCCTGGTTTAGTTATCAAACCCGTATTTGTGTCATAAAAAGGGAATTTGGTAGGACTCCTTTAACTATTGTTTCAAACAGTTTATATAGTATTGAATTAACTGCTCCTTGCATATTTGGTAGAATTCACTTGTGAACCCATCTGGTCCTAGGAACTTGTTCTTATGCAGCTCATTGATACTTGCTCAATTTCTTTTCCTAATATAGGGTTATTTAAGTATATTTTTCCTTCTGTTAATTTGGGCAGTTCATATTTTTGTAAATTTTTTTCCATTTCACCTAGATTGACAGTTTTACCAGGATATAATTGGGCAAAATAACTCCTAGTTATGGCTTTAATTTTTTATCTTCATTAGTGGTGCATTAACCCCTTCCATTTTTGATAAAAATTAATTTGGTTTTCTTTTTCTAATCAAATTAACTAATTGTTTATCTGTTTTTTTTTTTCATGAAACCTGGTCTCAGTTTTATTTATTCAATTGTTTTCTGTAAGTTTTGTTAATATCTCTTTTGATTTTTAGGATTTCCATTATTGTGTTTAACTGGGGATTTTTAATTTGTTTTTATTCTAGTTTTTAGTTGCACACCCCATTCATTGATTTGCTCTTCCTCTCTTTTTCTATGTATTCATTTAGAAATATAAGTTTTCCTCTAAGTACTGCTTTGGCTGCATCCCACAAATTTTGGAATTTGTGTCACTGTAGTCATTCAATTTAAAGAAATTATTGTGTTTATGATTTTCTCTTTGACCCACTCACTCTAGGATTAGAATATTTAGTTTCCAATGAGCTTTTAATCTGTGCTTTCATGGTCCTTTAATATAATTTTTATTGTATTATGGTCTGAAAAGGGTGCATTTAATATTTCTGCTTTTCCACATTGGATTAGTTTTTGCGAAAGTACCATGTACAGCTGAGAAAAAAAAGGTATTCTCCTTTCTATTACCATTCAGTTTTCTCTTGAGGTCCATGATATCTAACTTTTCTAAGATTCTATTCATATTCTTAACTTCTTTCTTATTCATTTTATGATTAGATTTATCTAGCTCTGAGAAGGGAAAGTTGGGGTCCCCCATTATTATAGTTTTACTGTCTCTTTCCTCCTATAATTAATTTAACTTTTCCTTTAAGAATTTGGATACTCTGTCATTTGGTACATATATATTTAGTGCTGATTTTATTTCACTGTTTATGGTTCCTTTTAGCAAGATGTAATTTCCCTGTTTATCCTTCTTAATTAGGTCTATTTTTCCTTTGCTTTGTCTAAGATCATAATTGCTACCTGTATTTTTTTTTTACTTCAGCTGAAGTAATTAAGTCCCTTAATATAAGTCCCTTATTTGAACATTGTGTGTCTCCCTGTTTCAAGTGTATTTCTTGTAAGCAAACTATTGTTAGGTTCTGTTTTCTAATCCATTCTGGTATCAACTTCCATTTTATGGGTGAGTTCCTCCCATTCACATTCACAGGCATGGTTGCTAACTTTGCATTTCCCTCCATTCTATTTCCTTCTGTTTATCCTTCTCTCTCACTCTTTTCAACTTCTCCCCCCTCTAAAGTCTCTTTTGCTTTTAACCACTATCTTCTTTTATCTGCCTCCCTTTTATCATCTCCTTTTTCTCCCCCCCCCTCCTCCTTCCCTGTTGGGTGAGATAGATTTCTATTACTAATTGAGTTCGTGTGTGTGCATGTGTCTGTATATACAAACATACATACACATATTTTTATGCATTATATATGTACATATATATTCCTTTTTGAACAAATTTAGATGTGAGTGAGGTTAAAGCACTCCACCCACCATTTTACCTTCCACTGTAAAACTCTTCCTTGCATACCTCTTTTTATGGGATAATTTCCCCCATCTTTCCTCATCCTTTCGCCTTCTGCCAGAACATTTTTCTTCCTCGCCTATCCATTGTTTTTGTATCATCTCAACATAACCAACTCATTCCTGTGTCCTCTTTCTATGCAGAAGCCTTCTAACTGTCCTTATGATAAAGTTCTTAGAAGTTATATCTATCATCTTCCCATATAGAAAGGTAGAGAGTTTAACCTTATTGAGTCCAGTATAATTTCTTTTTCATGTTTAGCTTGTTATGTTTCTCTTGAGTCTTGTATTTAAAATCACATTTTCTATTCTACTCTGTTCTTTTCATCAGGAATGCCTGAAAGTCCTCAATTTCATTAAATATCCATTTTTCCCTTAAAGTATTATACTTAGTTTTGTGGAATAGGTTTTTCTTGGTTGTAATCCCAGCCCTTTTGCCTTCTGGAGTATCATATTCCAAACCCTCTACTTCTTTATCATGGTAGCTGCTAAAACTTATGTGACCCTCACTGTGGCTTCATGTTATTTGAATGGTTTCATTCTGGCTGCTTGAGGTTATTTTCTCTTTGACCTAGAACTATGGAATTTAGCTATAAAATTCCAGGGAGTTTTCATTTTGGCATTTCTTTTAGGGGATGGTTGGTGAATTATTTCAGTTTCTAGTTTGCCTTCTGGTTCTAGGATATCAGGACAGTTTTCCCTGATAATTTCTTGAAATAGGCCCTTTCTTTGATCATGGCTTTCATATAATCCAACATATCTTTAATTATCTCTCTTCAATCTATTTCCCAGGTTAGTTGTTTTATTTCCAATGAGATGTTTCACATTCTCTTCTATTTTTTATTCTTTTGAATTTGTTTATTGTTTCTTGATGACTCATGGAGTTATTAGCTTTGACTTGCCCAACTGTAATTTTTAAGGACTTATTTTCTTCAACGAGATTCTCCACCCCTATATGGCCAGTCCTGCGGAGTTGTTTTCATTAGTGAATTTTATACTTGTTTTTCATTGAACAAATTCTGTTTTTAAGGGTTTTTTTTCCAGTAATTTTTGTCTCTTTTACCAAACTGTTAAATTTTCTTTTCATAATTTCTTCCTTTACCTTCATTTTTACAACCTAATTTTCCTCTACCTTATTTGATTCTGAAAATAACTTTTAGCTCTTCCAGAACTTCTTGTTGGTCTTGTGTCCAAGTCATGTTTTTTCCCCCCTTTGAGGCTTTGCTAGTAGCTGATTTGACTTCATTTTGATATTCTAAGTTTGTGTCTTGATCTTTCCTGTCATCGCAGTAGCTTTTTATTGTCAGGTTTTTTTGTTTATTTTTCTCACCCTATTTCTTGATTTGGAGCTTTATTTTAATGTTAGTCTCTGTTCCTGGTGTATGTATGCTGGGGAGGGGCTATGTGTCACGCTTTGGACTTTTTCCACATTGCTGTTTTTAGAGCTAGTTTTGGTGGCTTGGAAGTTTTCAGTGCTTTTAAGGTGGTGTCTGGGGAGTGGTATAGTCACTCCTGTCTTGGTCTGCAATCTGATTCTTACCCAGGAAGGACCACTGATCCCTTGGGGCCAAAAATGATATTTCATCTCAGGGTTTTCAATCCCTCTTGACTGAAAGTGCTTCTCTCCACCCTTGAACTACAACACATGAGTGTGCATAGGCAATGGAATTGCCAAACAGCATTTGGTCCTGGTCCAGCATAGAAGTCTGCTGTATCTTCTTTCTGACCATTTACCAGGTCCCCTTACTGTCTCTGGCTTGAGAGCTCCTGAAGCTGACGTTGCTTCTATTACCACCACCTATGCCCATTGCTGGTGTTTCGTCCACATGGGCTCCATCTTCCTGCCCCCCTCCCCTGTGTCGCTGATATCTCTTTCTGATGTTTTGTCTTGTCCCAGGCTGGAAGAGTGTCTGACTGATCTTTTGTTGGCTCTGCCACTCCAACATTCAATTTGAGGTATTAAAGTTGTTTGGAAGGGAATGCTGGGAGAGCTTAGATTTCTCTGCTACACCAACATAGCTTTGTTCCCAAGAGAGATCACTTGTGCAAAGGCATGAAGAACAAATGGAGTACTATATATATGGGAGAGGCCCAGCCCTTTGATTGGAACAGATGGGTATTGTATTTTTCTCAATTGAACTACAATACCTAATTTTAAAAAATTTTAAAAATTTTAAAAAATTTGATGTGTGCAAGGAAACCTTGAGTTTTCATCCCTACAACATCTTACCACCAGACTATGTCTCTCCTCATTTGTCTGTCTTAGCAGCATGGTGCTAAGGTAAAGTGGGGAGTGGAAGGTTAGGAGACTTGGGTTCAAATCCAGCCTCAGATATTTTTAACTGTGTGATGGTGGGCAAGTGGATAGAATACTGGACCTGGAGCCAAGAAGACCTGAGTTCAAATATGGCCTCAGACATTCAACTTGCTGTGTGACCCTGGGCAAGTCACCTAGCATCTGTTTGCTTCAGTTTCCTCTTTTGTACAATGGGGATAATAAAAGCTTCTACCTCCCAGGGTTGTTTTGAGAATCAAATGAGATAATAATTGTAAAATGCTTAGCACAGTGGCTGGCATACAGTAAGAGCTATATAAATGTTATTTATTTATTATTATTATTACTAAATGCAAGTAGAAAGAAGGACAGTCCCTGACCTCAAGGAGGTTACATTCTAATGGGGGAAGACAAAGTATAAAATGGGGGCAGCTAGATACACAGCAAATAGAGCACTGGGCCTGGAGTTGTGAAGACCTGAGTTGAAATATGACCTCAGACACTTACAAGCTCTGTGACCCTGGGCAAGCCACTTAACCCTGTTTGCCTCAGTTTCTTCATTTGTAAAATGACCTGGAGAAGGAAATGGCAAACCACTCCAGTTTTTTTGCCAAGAAAAATCTCTCAAAAGGGGTCACAAAGAGTTAGACATGACTGAAAAATCACTAAACAAAAATGTGAAAAGAAGCTTGAGAGAGTGCTGTAGGAAGGATGGGGCATGGTAGAGAAAGTCAGAAGAGTTAGGAGTAGAGCCCAGAAAGAAAAGAAGATATGACTAGCCTCCTTAAAATGGAGGTTCTTGGAGGAATCAGCCAATCAAAAGGGCATCACTGTGGCAGAGAATAATTGCAGTGTATGAAAACCAGGGGTATGGTCAGCTTAGAGCACGAGGAGGCTTCTGTGAGGCAGGAGGCAAAATCCAGAGAGTCAGGACTGGAACCCTGAGAGGAAAGAAGGGAATGTGGTAGAAATTCTTCCGTGGAATGCCCCAGGAATCTATTCTTGACCTCAGACTTGTTAACATTTTTAAAAATCATTTACTTAGATAAATGCATAGATGCTATGCTAGTCAAATTACACTTGACCCAAAGTTGATAGAGACAGATAATGCACAGGCTATACATTGGATTGAATCTCATGGGATTCACTAGAGAGAAATATGAAGTCTTGTACTTGGGTATAAAAAACTAACATCACAAACATATGGTGGAGGCATGACTAGCCAGCAGTTGTTTTGAAAAGAATCTGAGGGTTGTTTTGTACCATACAAACAACTTGAGTCAGCCGTGTGGTGTGACAGCAGAAAACAAATAAACTAACATAATCTTGGGATGCATTAGGAGGGGTGTAGCTTCCTACAGTAGGGAGGTGATATGCACACTTATCAAACTTCATCTGGAGTATCATATTCATTACTATTTAAGTACATTTTAAGAAAGACATTGATAACCTGGAGACTCTCCAGAGGAAAGTAACCAGGATGATGAAGGGATTTGTGTTCGTGGTATGTGAGGAGTGGGTGAAGGAACTGGGCATAGCTAGCCGGGACTCAAGGGCATCATGATGACTATGTTCAAGTATTTGAAAGGCTGTTATGTGGGAGAGAAATTGAGTTCTATTTGATTGCAGAAAATAGATCCTGGGTCAAGGAAGTTGCACAGGTCTGATTTAGATTTGATTTCAGGAAAAACTTTAACATTTAGAACTATCTAAAAGTGGAATAGGTTACTTTGAGAGATGGCGGGCTCCCCTTCTTGGAATTCTGCAGGCATAGGGTGGATTTATGAATTATTTGTTAGGGACTATATAATGGCGATTCCTCTGTTTATGGGTTGGACTAGATATTCTTCTTGGAGCCCTTTTAACTCTGAAATTTTGAGATTCGCTACCTTCCTCAGAAAACTATTGGGATGAAACTTTGCAAACAGTAAATCATATATCAATGTGAATTTTTTTTATTATAATTTTCTTTTATCTTTCTGGTATCTATGTCACATGAGAGAATTCAGCTTGTCTCAGGAGTCTTGGGATACCTCTGGAAACTTAGTAGCCACCTGAGTTTGGAAGAGAAGCTTGCATGGGTTTTTGCCAAATCTCAAACCTTCTCAAAGAGCTCATACAGACCAGCTGAGGGTGGGCCCAGAGGAATGAGAGGAAAGATATCAGACAAATGAAATCCAGAGCATGCCATAATTTTCCTTGAAATAAATTTAGTTTGGGATTATTAACACCTATTATTTTATTTAATCCTTTAGCTCATCTCATACACTCTCTTTTACACTAATTGTTGTTTTTATTATTCAGTTATGTCCAGCTCTTCATGACCCCAAGGACCATAGCACACCAGGCCCTTCTATCTCTCATTGTCTCTTTCCAAGGTCATGTTCATTGCTTCCATGACACTGTCTATCCATCTCATCCGCTGCCATCCCCTTTTCCTTTTGACTTCAATCTTTCCCAACATCAGGGTCTGGTCAGTGAGTCCCATCTTCTCATCATGTGGCTAAAGTATTTAAACTTCAGCTTCAGTATTTGACCTTCCAGTAAATAGTCTGTATTAATTTCTTTAAGTATTGACTAATTTGATCTCCTTGCTTTCCAAGGGACTCTCAAAAGTCTTCAGCACCACAATTTGAAAGCATCAGTTCTGAGGTGCTTAGCTTTCCCTATAATCCAACTATATATATATATATATAGCCGATATGTTGCCACTGGAAAAGCCATAGCTTTTGCTGTATGGTGATGTCTCTGCTTTTTATTATGCTGTCCAGATTTTTTGCCATAACTTTCCTTGCAAGAAGCAATGTCTTTTACTTTCATGACTGCAGTCTCTATCTTTAATGATCGTTGAGCCCAAGCATATAAAATCTGCCCCTGCTTCCATTTCTTCTCCCTCTATTTGCCAGGAAGTAAAGGGGCCAGATGCCACAATCTTAGTTTTTTGGATGTTAAGCTTCACTCCAGCTTTTACCCTCTCCTCTTTCAACCTCATCAAGAAGCTTCTTAATTCTTCTTCACTTTCTGCCATCAGAGCAATATCATCTGTGTATTTGAGGTTGTCTACATTTCTCCCAGCAACTTTTGATTAGGACCATCACCCAGTGGAATCCTTAGTACATAAAGATTATGTAGGAAAAAACGAGTCTCCAAAATAGTCTCCTCTTACCACTCTCCAGTGTATTTTGTATTAGGTGTCACCTAATTTCCTTCACATGAGTAGCATTAGTCTCTGTTGCCTCAGTTTTGCTAGTCTAGCTATACCTGAAGATTGATGTAAGGTCAAAAGCATGCCAAAACTTTTTTTTTCTTTTTAGCAAAGACAGCTTCATCAATTCACAGCTGCCAGCTATGGTGATTGTTGAGACTCCACCTGGTTCCCCTCTGTATAATTCTCTTGGTATAGCTACACATTCTCAGTGAAAACACCTGCTGCCTTTATAGAAAAGTTTTTAGGCCAGCGGGGGTGTTGGCTTAGAAAGAGATTGAGGAAAAAGCACCTGTCTGGATTTTCCCATTAGCAAGAGCAAGGAAGGGGTAACTACATCTCAGTACCGAATTGTGAAATCCTTAGGTTAATACTGGTTCTTTGGGTTTTCAGCATTGGGAACAGCCTCTCCAGCCTTGTCCCAGAGGTCTCTCTTAAGTTTTGCAAGTAAGAAGTCATGAAAATTAAATTTGCAAGAAAGTCAGAGCCTGCACAGTAGAAGAGTAACTTGTCCATCTACCAACTAAATTTCTTTCAATTCCAGGAGACTGAAACTTTATAATTCATGAGGCAGTACAGAGTGAAGAGAAATTGATGGTGATGACCACACACCTTCATGCCTCTCCTTTCAGAGGAGAGTTAGGTGTCCTGATAGACACCTATCTTCGCTTCTCTTAGGTGCCTCAGTATCCTCAGGAGGATAAAAATAAAACCAAAAACTTGTGCTTGGGAATTGGAAACAACTTAAAGGAACTCGCAAGATTGTTATAGAAGCAGACAATACTGGCAAGCCTACACATGCTGTTGATTTGCAAGTAAGTGTTTTAATGTTCCTTTCTCACCTGTTTTTCCCAATAGAACTCTCCCCTGTCAGTCCCAACCTCTTATGTGTTACTGCATTTGAATTATGCTCCTTTATCAACGTTTTTTGTTGAATTGCCTGGTGACTTTGTATACGTCTTATAGGCATGACTTTTATTTTTATATTGTTGGTCTAGACCTAGGATTTAATTGGTGTATGGGATTCCCAGTGTGCAAACTCTATCCACTGGTGTAAATTGGCTAGTAGAGCGAACTTAACAGCCTCAGAGTTGTCTCAGACCACAAGGTTACAAAGCAAGTAGGCCTTCTTGAGTGTGAGGCAAGTCACTTTCAGTGACAATATAAAACACTACTGTGAGAGATGATCTCTCAGAAGTGAAGCCTCCTCAAAGGGTCAATAGTTCTTGTTAATAGTTCTTGTATTGTTTTCAAAACCCTTCCCTGCTCAGACCCTGTTTTTAAGCACCTAGCAGAAAGAATAGCACTACCCCCTAACCTGAACTGCTTGCCCTTGCAAAATTTCCTGCCTTTTCTTGTCTCTGGGCAAACTTGTGTCTCCGTGAATAGATTGTGGCCCCTGAAAGCCCAGCCAATGGGATAATGGAAAGGGGTTAGGGAGGAGGAGCTTGTGTTAGGATATAAAATAAGGCTTCTATTCTGTAACCAACTCATACTCTCCTAGCTGACAATGGTGACTAGGAGCGGTACCCTTTCTCATGAGAAAGCAGTAAACTCCTTTCTGCTTTCAAGGTCTCTAAGTCTTTGTTTTTATTTTTGAGTAAGTGGTCTCTGTCCCACTATAAAACAATCTTTCATAGATATGCTCTCCCCTTTCATGGCAGATGGGGCGAGGGGGAGAAACTAGCCTGGGTATTTATGCTAAATAAGTACACATTCATCTTTCTTTTTAATGTGTTGAGTCATGGTACAAAAGGCCTTTCAGGGGAAAAAATCTTAAAGAAGTTGAATCCATAACCCAAACCTCTAAGTACTCTTATTAGCCTTCAGCAGCATCTCAGACGTGCTTTCTAGCAATGGAAAATCATGCCCCGAGATTTTCATTTATTTCTGTTTGTGAAAGTTTGATCTTCATTCAGTTCCACCATCATTTCCTCATTTACCAGGGTCACATGCAATAAATGCCTAGAAGTCCTGTTTTATCTCCCTTCCCTTTCCCCCACTTTCTTATAGGAATCGTGCCTCATAACTTCATGATTGTATCACAAACCTCTTTGTAGCCTTATTGTGTTTATGTATCTGAACAATTCTCAGTGTCTTGAGAGTTAGTTCAATTAACCTCTACATTCACCTAAAGGTGGATGAACTGTGGCAACCTGGAAGTTTAAGGTGAGCAGGCAGTTCCAGCCAATTTCATGCACAGTTTGTTTTCTGTTTTGACTTTGCCCTGACAAATAGTCCTTAGTTAACTAACGTATACTATGAAGAACACTGAATGGGCAAAAGGGGTGGGTATAACAGTCAATTGCCTACAAGGAGTTTCAATCCAGTTAGCCTATGCATAAGCCATTTTTGAGTGAAAATGCTGAGAATTCCATCAGTGTTCTCAAACTAATTGAGTCGAGATTAAGTGCTTAATTTAAAAAAAAAGTATTTTATTTTTAACTTATGGAATAAACAAGCAATTTCATAACACAGTATAATAAAAAAGATGATTGCACATGAACTGCAAATCTTATGCACAAATTGCTATTCCTTTTAAATATAATTTATATTTATATAGTATATGTATATACTATATAATATATAAATGAAATAGTAAAGTTATATAAAATGTCTTTTTCCCCCTTTTTTTTCCTACCCCCTCCAGATATGGCTACTGTTAGACACAAATAGGTATATATATGTAAAATTATTCTATACATACTTCTATTTATCAGTTCTTACTCTAAATGCCAATGGCATCTTTCTTATGTCCTTTATAGTTAATTTGGGCATTTATAATAGAATGGCTTATTTGCTCAAAGACATTCTTTGGACTACCTGAGATTAAGTGCTTAAATTTTGAAGGTATCAGAGTGGGTGCAATGAGGGGATTATGTGGGGAAAATTGCTCCCCTAATCTAACTACAGCAACTTGTTATGAGAAGGGCTTTCATTTTTTTGGGGGGGAAAGGTGGGTTCAAAACAGTAGGGGGCCAGTGATAGTGTCGCAAAAAAGGAAGAAAATAAAGAGAAAGGTCATCATTATTTAAAAAAATACACACAAGAGAACAGCTACAAATTCAGAAGGGGACATGGACAATAGGCACTGCCGGCTAATTTATGAAATATTAAGAATGTACATAAGAAATTAATACTTTCATATGCAAGTCTCTTTTTTGCTTTCATTGAAATATTAATGTTAGTTGCTGTTAAGTTCACAATAAAAGAAATAAATTCAGTCACAGCACAACAGATAGATAGTTGAATGACAGTAATGCCCTTTTTAGGGAGGACTCTGTGATTACTTTATTTTCATAACATAAAACTTTTTGGGGCAGCTAGGTGGCTCAGTGGATAGAGCACCAGCCCTGGAGTCAGGAGGACCCGAGTTCAAATCCGGCCTCAGACACTTAACACTTACTAGCTGTGTGACCTGGGGCAAGTCACTTAACCCCATTGCCAACCCCCCCCTAAAAAAAACCCAAAATTTTTTCACCTTTGTGGGGGAAGGCTACAGTCTGATCATGGGTGCCTTTGCACCACCTTCTCCGTGGCAATTGGTTAATCCCTCCCCTCTGCTGATCATCTTGTTTTCCTTGTGTATGTCATTTATACATACTCATCGGTATACTATCCCCCATTAGACTGTGAGCTTCTTGAGAGCAAGGATAGTCTTTGACCTTTCTTTGCAACCCCAGAGCTTAGGACAGTGCCTAGCACATTTGTTGGTACTGTTCAGTCATGACCCCCCGAGGAACAGCTGTCCATAGGGTTTTCTTGCAAAGACTCTGGAGTGGTTTGTCATTTCTTTCTCCAGTTTTATTCAGGCAGGGGTTAAGTGACTTGCCAGGGTCACACAGCTAGTAAGTGTCTGGGGTCAAATCTGAACTCTCGTCTTTCTGACTCTAGGCCCACACATCTGCATGGACCTTCCTCCCTTTCCCTTGACCAACCCCCAGATGCTGGTGCCCTATGACAAGTCCTATTTACTACATATTAGTTACAGCTCTGCATTATTTTATGCCATAGTTAATCAGGAGAATTTACTTTGTGATGACTATTTTGTTTATAATTAAACTCCCTTGCATACTTCTTGTATTTTCTATTTTAGTTATTTGTGTCGCTCTCATCTTCCTCTACTAGATTATAAACTCATTGAGTAAACTTGGTATTGTCTGGCGCCCGCACACCTTGCCTCGTATAAGTAAGCACTTAATGTTTGTTAAAGTTGAATAGCAATACCACTTTATTCATTGTTCTCATAAAGACTAATTTTTTTTATTTGTATCCAAATGACATCCAGAATAAAAAGCTATGATGCACCAAGAAAATAAATGCAATCTTTGGTGTTTGTATTAGGCAGAAGAATCTTAATCCTTTGGTTAGGGGTGACTTAAGAAAGTGCTAATTCATGAGACTTGGCAGTCCAATTATCTTTCTCCTCTTTATCTAGGCTTCTTTGAGCTGTTCCAGCAGCAGGAGAGAAATATGTCTACACAATATGCAGAAAGCAGAAAATTTGAAGAGAAGTGTCGTCTTTTTTCGATGAGCCCTTTCTTTTGTAGTGGTGGCAATGGAGACGCTAACTTAGACAATTGCCACTTCTCTTGATTTACAGTGACAACTTTTCAAAGTGGGAGTCCTAGGTGTCTCTAAATTCCGCTGACAAGGAAGTTGAAGTACAATTCTCATTGTAGTTTGCAGCTGTTAGACCAACCATCTTTGTCATATGTGACATTTATTAAGGACCACTGAGGGAAGCAGGAGAACTGTAACACCAAAGCTCTGTGAGATGGCCGTATTCTCCTCTCATTGTGATTCATGTTTCCCTTTACCCGTGATGCCACGGGCTTGTGTGTACCTGATGACCCCACTCTTTCTCATCATCCCACTCCAGGACTGAACACCCCTTGACTATTTTCTCATTGCTGCTACCTCTACTTTCCTTATGGGTTCCTCCCAATCTAGCCCTGAGTGGTGAGCTGTTGATTCTTCTCTTCCCTTATAGGATTTTCTAAAAACATCACTCAACCTTGCTTACTCCTTCCCAAAGCCTAGTACAGAATGTGAGATATGATAGACAATTCACAAATATTGATTAAGCACCTACTATGTGACAGGTGGGACAGCTAAGTAGCAGAGTAGATCACTATCTACTGCATCTACTATCTACTATCTACTCTGGCCCTGCAGTCCAGAGGCTGAGTTCAAATCCAGCCTCAGATTTTCATTAGCTAGGCAAGCCCCTTAGTCCTGTTTGCCTTCATTTCTCGTCTGTAAAATGGGCTGGAGAAGGAAACTGCAAAACACTCCAGTGCCTTTGCCAAGAAAACCCAAAATGAGGTCACAGAGTCGGACACGATTAATCAACTAAATAAAAATAATAACAGGACAGGAACTGGGCAGCTGTTGCAGATACAGAAAATGAAACAATCCCTATTGAAAGGGAACTTCTGTTCTAAAAGAGAAAAGAACAAAATATATAAGTATAGAAAGAATGGCTACAAAGAGAACAAATACACATCTGGTGTAATCAGAAGGTTAACCCACATCACTGTCTCTTACTACATCTTTCAAGGAACTTTATGTGATTTTTTGACATATACAAAGAAGGCAACTCATTAGAGGAGGAGAGCCTTGAAGGTGACATATAATTTTTTTCTAGTAAACAAACAAGAGATAGTGGATTTTGTGTTCTCTATGACCTTTTAGTTAACCATGTACCTGTGACATCCATTCCTATCTAATACTTTCATTAAAGAGGTTCTCAATGAATGTGTAGATTGGTCTCATAAAAATTTTATAGAAATGGAAAAGTAGACATATGGATCGGTAATTATTTATAATCTCTTGGGTACCTTTGGTAATAATGAAGTCCAAAAATTTTTTCTCTCTCTCCAGGCTTTGGTATCCTTGCCCTTCAGTTATGTGGATAATGAAGTCACCTAACTTTTATTAACCTGCAATCTCAGACAAGCTGCTTACGCTCTGTGGGTATTAGTTACCTCACCTGTAAAGTGAGAAGACTGAACTAGTTGACCTCTCAGGTTCTTTTCAGGTCTAAATCTATTATTTATTATAGTAAGAAATTGTGTTAGAGGAAAACTAGGATCATATTTCCTGGCCAGCTAGGAATAGCTCAACTTCCTTGCAGCGGTTTTCTTCTCTTAAGATGTCGTAGGAATTCTACTGGCAGTTTGATCCAACTTAAGAATTCCCAAAATGGCATGCTCAGGAAGTAGGTGGTAAAGCTAGAAACAGGCATTACAGGATTGGTATTTGGTCACTTGTGCCCAGGGAAAACAACAAGCTTCTTTCAAGAGAGTTAGAGACTTGAGTCCAGTCCTAGACTCACCTAGACAAGTCCATGGACTTGCTTCCTTGTGTATGTAGTCACCTCAGCTGGGGCTATGGAGGAGAGAAATGCTACCTCTCTTCTCTTAATGAGAAGTCTAAGAGATCTCCACCAGAGTTCCAAGTGACCCATTCAAAACTGAAGGAGGAAGAGGTTCCTTTGCTTCTCAGAGACAGACTGGAACAGAGACTTCAGAACATTGCCTAGTAGCCCTTTCTAGTGTTTTATTCATCTCTTGAGACATTTTTTATGGCCACTCAAGTACTTCTTGCATTCAATCTAAAGATCTTTTTGGCTTTGAGACAATTTCATTTGTTGAGAATAGAAAAGTCAACATCCTTATCATAGGATGCCTTCAACTGTCTTAATTAGCTTTTTACTTAGAAGTTTAAACAAAAGCAATCTCTCATAAAACAACTTGATTTTTTTTGTAACTCATGTATTGTTCTTCTTTTAATTTCATTGTGATCAAAACAAGATATGCCACTTGGATAATCTGTAAAGTCCTTGAGACCATGGAAAATCAAGATTCTTCTCCCTGTATGTGTCCCAAAAATCTCCCAGAAAGTATCTACACATTACCCTGGAGACCTTAAGTTCTTTCTTTTAATATTTTGTGGTTACCAGTAGAGCAGTCAGGTAGGCCATCTCTCAAACTTGCTATAAGATTCCTTCCTCCCTTCCTCCCTTTCTCATATGTAATTCATTACTGGTTAAATTTGTAAACCTACTTAGCCCATCATTTATATTTGCATTTTCCTGTAAGTCGCCTGAATTTTTATTCTTCATTTTGATACTTCACAATTCATAGTGTAATAATGTTGAACTTGGAGGCAGGAAGACTTGAGTTCAAATGCTGCTTCAGATACTTACAAGCTGTATGACTCTGGGAAAGTCATTTAATCTTTGTCAGTCTCAGTTTTGTCATCTATAAAACGGGAATAATAATAGAACCTACCTCATTGAGTTAAATTGCAATTAAATACGACAACACAATGCTTTTCAAACCTAAACGTCCCATATATAAAAGTGCTTTTGTTATTTTAATAGGTATATCACTATCTGGAAAATGCTTTTGTTCGAGTAGATACAATGTTATGGTCCTGGTAAACTTTGATAACTTTTTTTTGCATTGGTTAGGGAAGATAAAGTAGTATTGTGACGTAGTAGAATGGAATATAACATGTGACAATCAGGAAAAATCCTGTAATACTCTGTTAATCCAGATCTGTGTCTAGGTATTATCATTCATTCTTTTAAATAAATAATTAGGCACTGTTGGGGAAAACTAAGGTAGCATTTGCTGCAAGCACAGTCAAAGATTTGACCTCCTGGGCAGAAATTGAACTGTGGCCAAAAAAAAAAAAGGTGATGTGAAGGGACCAATGATGGACAATCATTTTAAAATTTCTATATTGGGGTAAGTAAAATAAGTTGAAAAGAAGGTAGCAACCTCCATTAGCAGAGGGATTTGCCTCACCTGGTAGTTCCCTATACCAAGGAAAACATAGCTCCAGTCCCTATCCCTACATTTTTCTATTTCAAAATAACATATACTTTGTGGGAAGCCAAGCTGTCAGTTAAAATCTGAACTTAAATCCCTTCTAATTATCCATTTTAATGGAAGTAAATTATGGCCTGGATAATACAAAACATTGCATAAGAAAGTTTGTGTTTAACTTTAGAATGCATTTCATACCTTATTTAGATGTGAGCGTATCACTATTTGGGAATGTACATTTCTATCCCCAGTGCTCAGCACAGTGTCTGGTACGTGTTGTTGAGTTGTTTTTCAGTCATATCTGACTTTTTGTGATCCTATTCAGGGTTTTCTTGGCAAAGATACTGTGAGTTGCTGTTTCCTTTTCCAGCTCATTTTACAAAGGAGAAAACTGAGGCAAACAGTTAAAATGACTTGCCCAGGGTCACACAGCTAGCAATTGTCTGGGGCCAGATTTGTATAGAGATAAGTCTTCCTGACTCCAGCCTTGGAATTCTATCCACTACACCACTTAATTGACTACCTGGAACATAGTAGGTACTTAATAAATGTTCATTGACTGGATGATTGGGAATTTATACTTCAAGAAAAATTAATTCATTCTCAAATTGACCCAAATGTTCAGACGTGTACTCTGGACCCTGCCGCTACATTCAGGGCAGGCAATATACTACCCTGATCCACAGAGCTAAACGTAAACCTAAAGTCAGCTTCTATAAACAAGTTGCCCAGCTTGTAGGAAGATGTGGAATGTTTTTGGTTTAAAAGCTCTCTTGCTCAATGGCCAGTTAGGTGGCTGAATGAATTAGAATTAAGATAATTATTCAAATAAGTAAAATTCTTTCTAATTTTGTACATAGAATCCAGAAAACTAGAATTTCTGTGGCAAGTCTTCCATTGATGGATTGATTGTTTACCTAATTAATGCTAGGAGGATCACTGTCAAACTATAAAGCTCCAGTAGTTATGGTTAATTGAAATAAATAATTATTTATTGGAAAATCAATTAGACAAACAAGTTACTTGGCCTCAATTGAATGTCCCAAAATACTTCTAGTCAGTTGAATGCTTTAATAATTTTTTTTTCAGCCAAGAAGTCAGAAGTCATTGTGTGTGGATCTTCTAGACACTATATAAGATACACACAACAGCTTCTGACTTCTTAGCTGAAAAAAAAATGTATTATATGTATATATGTGTGTGTATGTCTATGTGTATATATGAATATTCTTATGTGTATGTAGGTATGGTGGGATTAACCCAGGGAGATTTTCTTTTAACTTTTCAATGCTCTTGAGCTGCCTTTGATGATGTTGAGCTGGTGATTGGCAGCCTTGAGGATTTGCCCCATAGCCCCTCTGTCTCCCTACCTTGTCTCCCTCCCTCCTTGTATGTCTCCCTCCCTCCTTGTCTGTCCTCCTCCCTCTCCCTCCCCCTCCCCTTCCCTCCCTCTCCCTGTCTCTCTCTCCACCTCCCATTTTCCCCTTTCCTCTCCCCCATTTTCCCCTTTCCTCTCCCCCCCTTCTATCTAGACCCGTGATGTGTAGTTTTCAATTCAAGTGGGCTCAGATCAACGGTGCAGACCACAATGCTGACCTCAGTAACTAGTTTGCCCTGGAGAAATAGAGGCCTGAAATAATATCCAGTGTATGGAAATGAAACTTGGGAGGATGCCAAGTGTTCTTTCAAAGGCAAGAAACATTTATGGGTATCTTGCAGACTGTATGGTTATAATCCAATCAGTAGTCTAGGATCACCTAGGATTGAAAAGCTCACTTGTGGGTATGGGGGGAAAGGGGAGGGGAGGGAAGCTGAGTTCCTTCCTCGGTATTTAATTATAGTGCTGGATTTGAAAGTTGGAAAGGATGATTATCTAATCCCACTTATCCCATTGTCTCTCTGGTGGGATGGTATTTGTACACACTCTTCATTAAGAAGAGCCTGCAGTAAAGCAGATCTGATTGCTAAAGGGCTGCTTCCAAAGTGATAAGCATGGAATTGTCGGTAGCAGATTAGTGAGAGAAACTGAGAAGCTGAAGACTTTAAGGTTTCTTATTTCCAACAGCAATAATGGAACAAGTGTCATGGAAAACATTGCTAACAAACTCTCTTCTTTCATGGAACCCCTCCTGGTAAAAGGGAGCCGGAGCTAATTGCCTCTTTTTAAAAGATGCCTCCCACCAAGTGAAGCAAATTACAAACGTGTGATATGTTACTGGATAAGTAGATGCAGCTGACAGTGAAGTCCTTACATCATCATTTCTCACTTTCTTCTTACCTTTTATCATCTGCTCTTTCCACTAACTTGATCATCCTACGGTGTCCAAATGTATAGCCCTACTTTTCTTTCCTTCTTTTTGTACCTTTATTTTTAGAATAGTAACTAGAAATTTTGAACCTTAGAGTTAATATCTTAAACCACACCTAGAACAAATGGCATAAAACATATGACCTTAATTAAGGGGGTAGGGAGGAGCTTAGCTAAGCTTACCTACCTGGTACTTACTATTTTAACTAATTACTCTAGGTAATCAGATATCAAACCCTATTTGCATACTGCTGAAAGTTTATAATAACTGTCAACCCCCACTGAATTCAGTGTGCTTGTGCAAGCCTCTGATTGCCTCACTCTAGGTATGGCTCTGTTAGGCATCATTGATTTTATTTCTCTGCCTTGTTCTCAATTCCTGAGGAATTGTTGCTTCAATTTTAAAATATGCTCCTACCAATTTGAGGTGCAGCTAAACGTAATATTTTGTGGCTTTGCATGAGCCCTAATAAACACCTGAAATGAATGAAATGTCTGAGAGATAGAGTTTCTGGGTGATTAATAATCAATTTAATTGGGCTAGCAGATAATCAATAAATTGAGATCAGCGGTTCTTGAGGAAAACCGAAGATGAACCTAGGAGTCCTTTTAATGGTTAAATACCTTTGGAAATCAACTCTGGTTCAAAATAAATGATTTGATGTATATTATAATGAGAGATGGGCATATTCTAATGAGGAGTTGGGGGAATGGGACTCTGATTCTGTGAGCCTCTTGGACAAAGAGACTCATCTCAAGCCAGACCACTCTAGCCTTGGGAAATCTAGCTTTACCCTTAATTAGAAATAAGTTCTCTTAGTGGATGGGGTCCTACCCCAGATTGAAGAGAATGTTTCATTGTCAGCCCTTTCCTTCACAAGGACTGGGCTATGAATGAGGAAATAGAAAGGGAAAAATCCTTGAATCCCCCCAATATTAATAATTGGCTATTAATAAACATTTCTCTCACACCTAAGTTTCATTCATCCCTATCTTTATTGATTCACTAGACAGTTCCTATCAATATCAAAATAGGAAGTATTTGCAGTCAGGTTATAGCTTAAATGCAGCCAGGATTTTCCCATATACATTAAGATGCTGTGTTCAGGGATATAATGTATTTAAAAGCTAGGATGGATCTGGGTGTATTATAGCTAATGGCTCAGTTTATTGCTTAAAGGCATATTTACCTATTACCAAATTAGTGTTCTATTTTTATTTTAAAATTGTGAAGGCTGAAAATGTGTTAGTTTTCAGATGTGGTACTTTCATAAAAACCATCATTACATTAAATTTAAATGTTAACTGAGGCTCTTGCTAAGAAAGATAATTTATGCAATTCACACAATATTTGCAGAAATCAGGTATCTTATGTCTTGACAGAGGAGTAATAACTATAATGAATTAATGAGACCTCAGCTCGAATAAGTAAATGATCATTTTTGAAAATAGAAATATAAGCTAATTAATTTGTTAATAGCATTTCTTGTTTTAGGAACATTAATCCAAGTATAATCTCTAGCTGTGACATGAATTTATTTATATGAATATATAAAACAAATCTGTTTTACTGAAACAGATCAAAACATTTCCATGACTTTATCCAAGGCAATAGGGGTTGAGTGCTTTGCTCAAGGATCCACATTTTGTGTCGGGTACAATTTGAATCCTGTTCTATGACTCTCCAAGACCAAAATGCTATTCATGATGGCATACTGCCTCTACTTATATGTGAGTAGTATATGATTGGATAGAATATACAACACCCGTTAGATCATTCAACTTACAGATGAAAAAGAATGTTTCAGCATGTTAGCACTCAGCATCAAGTCTAATTTGAACAAGGAGGATCATATGCTCCTCTGAAGCGGAGAGGACCCTGAGACACCTGGAACCTCCCAACACAGCTTGGACTGTCAGAATCCAAATCCATTGAGACGCAGCACTGAAGACCCCGGACGAAAGAGAAATTGAGCCTACCTTTGGTTTCCCTGTGACAGGTCTACATCAAAGGCAAGATCTACTCCTGCTGGCCTCCATTAAATCCCTCAGCCTTTTTCCTTTTGTTCTGTGGTAGGAATGAAGAGCAATTGTTCACTTGCTCATGTTATAGTTCTTTAATTGTGTTTATGATTCTCTTCTTATTTTTTTTCCTGTTTTCCTCACATTTTCCTAGCTGGGAGGTCAAGAGTTGAATATAGAACTAAACTCTAGGCAGAGCCAGACCATTGCTAAGCATGAGAGGATTACTGGATGATTCCTGTATGTTGCCCCTTTGGTGATTTTCGTCATGAATTAAGAAACAGCCTTGTGTGACATTTATCTTGATCTTTTTTTTTTCTTCCATCTGCCAAATATTTGAGTGTTTAATATGTGCATGGCATCATGGTAGGTATTCTAGAGGATATAAAGAAACACATGATTTACTCTTAAAGGGGTTACAGTTTATTTGATTAAACAAGATAGACACATCTGGGATCCTAGATTTGGAGCTGAAAAACACCATAGGGGTCATACTGGACTTGCCCAAGTTTACATAGGGATTAAGTGTCAGATTTGAATTTGGCATTCTCTGACTCCCAATCCTTTCAAGTGCACCACCATAGCACTGATCCTGTCAAACAGCATTGGAAGACTAGAATGACAATACAAGATAGAAATGCTAGAGATGCCTTGGGGCAACATTTTGATGTTTTATCAAGTGCCAAATAAAACACCTGAAGGAAGAACAAATTCCTTTGGGTGACCATATCAATTTTTTGCAAGAGGTGGGAATTAGGTTAGGCCTTGAACAAAGGCTGTAGCCATACTTGAGATCCAGGAATATTTTCTGAGAAGAATGAGTTTGCATAATTCTTACGCAATTAGGGAATTATTAATTTGTTAATACAAAAGGATACATTTCAGGCATTAAATTATTTTTTTTAAATTTTTTGAGGTACTAAATTATGTAAAACAACACTGGAAGGTGCATGAACAATTTAATTGCAAAATGAAAACTTGCAGTGAGTGAATAAATGGATGAATGATTCTTCCAAGAGAGAAATTTGTAATAAAGGTTGGAAAAGCAGTGCTTAAGGCCACCAAATAAAGATCAAATGTTTGCCAGTTTCACAGACTCTAGAAAAGATCAAGCTTTCCTGTCTCAAGTTTGCTTGGGGTAGGGAGTGTAGAGTTGTAAGAATCATCTCTTTTCTGAATACAAGAAGCCTTCCCTTCACTTGACCTCATTCTGTCCTACTTTCAGTCTATCTCCCTTCC
Source organism: Phascolarctos cinereus (assembly GCF_003287225.1). Taxonomy (NCBI): domain Eukaryota; kingdom Metazoa; phylum Chordata; class Mammalia; order Diprotodontia; family Phascolarctidae; genus Phascolarctos; species Phascolarctos cinereus. The sequence continues at coordinate 58,121,915 of NW_027555514.1, read as the reverse complement.
TTCATCTCTATCTGAGAACCAACAGTGATATGGAAGATGTGAAAAGGATAGTGGAGAGAGAGAAGGAAAAGAAGAAAGGTATTCTAATCTCTTTTCTTTTCCCACATTTAGCTCCATCCATGATTAATATTAGATCCTGCTGTGGCTCTGCTGAGGCAGACTGCTGGAAAATACGGAGAAGCATCACGTAGAATGGGCTACCATGATTTGGGATCCAGATCAGTAGAGGAAATACCTACATTGTTGAAACTAGAGAGTCACTAGAATATTTGACCTTTATGGTTATCTTATCTAGCAGAAAGAGTGTGTGTGTGTGTGTGTGTGTGTGTGTGTGTGTGTGTGTGTGTGTGTATTTTTAATGTCATATACTTTTCATCTTTTAATTTGGAAGTGTCATGCATACTCTAAGTTTCTATCTCCTGACACTTCACAGAGAGTATGGGGGGTAGGAATGGGCAGGAAAACAAATTCTTCAGACCATATTATCACCTTTAGGTCCAGGAAGTTTGCTATATGAGCATGCAACAGAGAAGAATCTTTAATTTTCTGTTTCATCCAGTTTTAGTCATAATTACAAGGGAAGGTAAGGATGTTTTGGCTATGAAATTTGCTTCATGAATTTATTCATTAAACAAATATTTGGTGAACATTTCCCGTGTTTAATATACTGAATAAGGGGCTGAGGAAGATACAAAGATCAAGTCTCTACATTCAGTGAGTATACAGTCTACTAGACAACATGAGATAATAGCTAGCATTATATAGTGCCTTAAGGTTTGCAAAATACCTTACAAATATCATCTCAGATCTTCACAACAACCCTGGGAGGGGTGTGCTATTTTATCCTCATTTCACAGATGAGAAAACTGAGGCAGGCAGAAGCTAACTGGCTTATCCAGGATCACTAAGAAGAATCTGAGGCCAGATTTGAACTTAGGTCTTCTAGCTGCCCCAAGACATAGAGAAAGAATTGTAACACAAATTAAATATGAGTCTCAACAGTCTTCAAGGTCCAACTTAGTCACTACCATGAAGTCTTCCCTCATCCACACCTCTCTTCATGGGAGTGATCTCTTTCTCCTTTGAATTCTTGTAGTATTTTGTTTGTGTCTCATGGATGTATCGTATCACATTTTATTCATTGATATTTGTGTTCATTTCCCCCTGTCTTCTCTACTGGATTATAAGCTTCTTGAGGTTAGTGCTTAGAGCAGTTTATTAGACTTAGCAGATATTTGTTGAATTTACATTGTTGGTGAATGTGGTAAGTGACATAAAAGGTACAAACAAAAATGCTGTGAGAGTTCAGAGGAGGAAAAGCCAGGAGAGTTTTGTATGTACATGTTTTGTCAGTTCACCATGAATCTCGTACGTACATTGAGAACGAAAGAGGCTGCACAGGGAGGTTATGCCCACTACGCACGTTGCTCCTTGCCATGACCCTGAGTCACCGCACCATCTGTGTAAATTGTACTGGGGGCAATATGAAGTAAAATAAGGGAAATCAGGTGGTGGAGGTCTTGAATGATAGGTTGAAGATTTGGATTTGATTGGATAGGCTAAAAGTTCTAGAAAGTGGTTAAGAAGACATTGAAGTTCCAAGAAGGAACTTTCTTTTCAAGATAATTTCTCTGTGAGGCAACCTTCTTGTCAGGACCTTTTATTTTGTGGAACTTTGTCTTAAAGGAATTACCCCACCCCCCATGGAACAGGGATTCTATATCTTTTGTTTCACTATCCTCCAATTTAAAAAATGGCATTTCCTTCTTGAATCTTGAAAAAATCATTATTCTGAAGAGTCTGTAAGTTTCTACCACAGTGCAAAAGGGGGGTCCATGATACAAAATGACTTAAATCTCCTGACCACTGAGGCATAGGAACTTTCTTTATCCCAAAGGGACTTAGAAAAACAGGAGGGAGTTGAATGGGGATAGCTATACAGTGCCTACTATACTGACAGCATGATAAGCTGTGGAATAAATGCAGTCAGTGTGGTACAATGGAAAGGATTGGTTCTGGAGTTAGAAAACTTGGATTCAATCCTGGTTTTGTCCTTGCTGCCCTCTGTGATCTTGGGAAAGTCCCTTAAGTTCTCTGAGCCTTAGTTTCCCTTCTGTAAAATGAGGGGGTTGGGCTATATGGCTTCTAAGGTCATTAATAGCTTTCAAGCTATGATCCTTCAAACTTTTTCATGTCCACTATGGTGATGGTGACTCAGCCAGGATCTCTTCTTAAGCAATTAAAACCACCAGTAAATGATTGGTGATCACAGCACTAGTGATTCCCGCTTTGGAGGTTGCGGTAGGTAGGAGTTTTGAGTTAGAATTTTGTGGATGATTTGACTTTCTGCTGAGATTTCTGCAAAGGAATGTCAGGGGAAGTTACCAGACTTCCAAGGCAGAGCTTCCTTAAGAATTCTGGTTGTGTTCAATAGTTTCAAAGTAGACTCATTTGGAAAAAAAGGCAAAAAGTCCTGTTTACATATCCTTCCCAAAGGAACTTTAGGCTCTGACCTTCAGTCATCACCAGAAAAATATGAGATATCGTCTTTGGCCTGATTCACAGATGCTGAGATTGCATATTGACTGTGGTTTTTTCTCTTAATTCGGTCTGAGGAGTTGAATTTCAATTGGGGAATGAGGGACACTATTGCTTAAGTGAAATGAGTCATGTTTTTTTTTTTTTTTCTTTAAAGGTCTGTTACATTTTTGGTGCCTGAATATAGAATTAATAAAATACCATAACAATTAGGTGAATAGTAAGTGGTTACTCTTTGTAATTAATGGAGAGATGGGGAGAGATGTTGGGAGAGTGACCTGCTGAGGGTTTCCCAAAATGGCATTAACTACTATCTCTCTCAATATTTTATCTATTACTCTGAAGGAAATTTCCTTGAATCCCCAAGCTTCCTAATCTCTCCCTACTTTTTTAAATTTTTTCTTGTTATCATCTCAGGATGGCTAAGGAAAATTATCACTTAGTGATCTCCTGGGGAAGAGATAGTTACCTGTCTCTTTTGCTAAGAGTTTAGGGGTAGGTGTATATGGATGTTTCTACTACTTTTCTCAGACTATTCTCTGTCTCTCTCCCTCTCCCTCTCCCTCCCCCTCCCTCCCTCTCTCTCTCTTGCTGCAAGCAACATCAAACATAGAATAACTGTAAGTAGCTACAGATATAAATATAGGGAGATATGTGTGTGTGTGTGTGTGTATACATATATATATATATATATATCTATATCTATATGTATATATATATATATATATATATACATATCTATATCTATATGAAATGGAAGCAAGAAGGAAAAAAATTAAAAAGAAAAAGAAAACCAGGCTCTACTAACTGTAATTAGAAGGGCAGGAAACAGCCTTACCTTCATAGATACTACAAACATGATTTGGACATAAGTACAGCCTGAGAGAAGAATGTCTCTGAGGTGCATTTTCATCTAACTGGCTCTGTTCAGCATAAGGTCGTCCTCTTCCTTCCTAGCTACCACAGCAGTCATTATGGCCACACTAGTTTTAGCTTTCCTCTCATCCCAGAATATACTGCAAAGCACAACGTCCTCAGGACCTCCTGCTGGAGTAATGCTGCGGTTCAACCTTGTCTTTCCTCATGTCTCTCCCAGCTGTGCTTCTTACTCTCCGAGATGTTGACACCATGATTGTGATGCCTTTTCATCCTGGAACTTCTTTCAGAGCTGGGGCTTTCTCACCCTGGTACATCCCTCAACTATGCAGATCCTCTACTACCATTGGCAAGTTCCTTCCACCAAGATAAGGGAATGGGACCAGGTTAGCTAAGCTGTATTCCCTTCCTCTGTATGTTTCAGACTCTGTGGACCTTGCCACCATGCCCAATGGGGGTGCTTTCTCCCTTTGCTTCTTTCAATTGTCTTGTAATATATTATCTTCCCCCATTAGACTATAACTTCTTGAAGACAGGGACTGCCTTTCTTTTTGGTTGTATTATATATCTCCAGAATTTAGCATGGTGCCTTGTACCTAAGAAGTGCTTGCTGCTAGATACAAAGAAAAAAAAATCTGGGTGCTAGAATCTCCTCAATAGTCCAAAGATGAACTTTGGTCCATCAAATTCTGCTTACTCACACTTTTTTTTCCCGCCATATTTCTCCTGGAATAATGCCTTCAAATAGTCTTTCCCAGGAGCCCCCATTTCCAAAACATATGTTACAACTGAATTTTGGGCAACGTGTACATTTCAAAGCTAGGCCGTGAAACAATAAAGCTAAAAATAGAAATTAAAAAGGCAGAATTAAATCTCAGATGGATGTAATAATCTAAGGCCTGCTGATTAATGTGGCATTGAATTATACTAGAAGTGTAAACTGAGGTAGATATGTATTCACATTTCCATTTTATTTGAGAATAAGCTATGAAAGGAAAGAGTTTTGCCCTAGCTAAATATTGTATGTCCCCCAGCATCTGATTCAGTGCTGCTTTTCACAGATTGAGTGCTCAATAAATAACTTGAATTTGTTGAACTGGATTACATACTTGACCCAACCAAGCCGCTGATTCTCATGAAGGGAATGGAAACATCTGATGTAAATTAATCATAATTTCCAAATTTACAAACCAAAGGACAGGGATGGTAGAACCTGAAAGCATCTTCTAGAACCCTCATGAAACATTTAAGTCATCTGCACCCATTATAACCTATGGTTAAAAAAAATCAACATGAATAGGTCAGGAAGTAAAAAATGAATGTCATAATTAAATGGCAAAATTAAAGAGGATTAAAGAAAAACTACAGCAATAATATATGTACATTTGTTGCAGATATGTGTTACCAATTTGAGAGAGAGATCATACTGGAAACTGACTTGCTTAATATTCTTTTCCCAACTCCCAGTCTTGTAGCTTTTTTTTTTTTGGGAAAAAAAGTCTACTGATGAAAATATGATGAGCATTTTGCATTAGAGCTATTAGTTAATCATCCCAAGTAATTTATTAATTTATTAAGTCAGCTAAATGAAGCACAAGTGATGAAATGAAACATTGGCAAACTGTTCAAATGATGTGTTTTGAATGAAGAACACCAAAGCATTTAAACTCTCTAAAGAAGAAAGTGTATTTCATTTAAAAAGGGAAATTTAAAAATCATTGTTCTCTGACAATCATTTAAAGTACTTGTCACATTTTAAGATGACCCTGGTTCTAAGGGACAAAACTCCACAAGAAGAATGCTTCTCCTATTAGGAACTTTGATTCTGCACAAGAAGGATTCTGATAATTATGGAAATGAAATACAGTACGGTTTCCTAAAAGTTAATATGTATTTATATCGTATTCATTGCCCTTTGATAATTCTGCTGTTAATTGACAGCAAGAGAGGGTAAGCAGCCAAGTATAATAATTTGAATGCAATTGGAAAATGTATTTTGCATTTGGGAAGTAGCTGGCACATATTTCTGCCTAAAGGAGAAAAACAGCACCCTCATTTTATGGGCTTAATTTGCAAGCTTTGTTTGTACAGAAGCAGCTGGCTTAGGGCCACAGAGCGAGCTTGTAAGTAGTCGACCCGTGATAATGACTCGAGTTCTTAACTCCTTGGAATATTCCTAGTTAATATTAATATTTTAATTCCATTGCTAATTAATAAGGGTGACAGTGTAGACAATTGCCCTTATTTCAGCAGTGATTTAGCATTTGCTTATCAACTGCATGCCAAAAAAATGAAGGATGCCATCAAGGAAATATGTGTAGGAAAAAAAAATGACTGATCATACAGTTATAATGAAGAGTAGTTACAGACTGTGTATGTTCCACTGGTAATCTGAGAGCCTGACAGGCGTCAAGAAAGGCCTCCAGGATATTGGGCGGATCCCTACCATGTTACACCAACAGTAAGACATGCACTAGGGTGGTGCAAGATGAGAAGGTATAGGAGAGGTTGTAAATTGAATGGTAAGAAGGAAGCTTCCACATTGTTGCCATGGAAAATCAAATTAGGCATTAGGATATTTTGGTTTTAATACTCTGTGTCAAATTAGAATTGTTTTAGAATCTAAAGACAATGGGACAGAAATTTAAAATTAAAATGGCAAGGTAGCTTATGTGGTTGGCAGGCTCTGAGAAGTTGAGTCATATGTCTCTGGAAAGATTTAGCCTCTCCATTTTCTCCAGCTAAAGCTCTTTCATATATTTCTTCTGCATCTTCAATAGTGATCTTGTTTTTTAAAGACCTTTATTAATAGGTATTTGAAGTTTGTGGATTTTTGAAAAAAAAATCAGGTGGACTTTTTTTTGTTTGTTTGTTTTTGGTTTTGTGTATGTTTTTTTTTTTGGGGGGGGTTAGGCGATTGGGGTTAAGTGACTTGCCCAGGGTCGCACAGCTAGTAAGTGTTAAGTG